>NW_026695228.1:4317500-4580000 GCF_021218885.2 Marmota monax | reverse complement strand
TAGGTATGAATGAACACAACAGAAATTCTTAGAAATGTGCATCAAAAGTTATGTAAAAAATATTTAAAGTAGCTTTATTTATAATCTTCCAAACATGAAGTAGCCTAAAATATTAATCAGTAGAGGAATAAATAGAAATATGTGCATGTGATATAAAACAAAGAAAAAGCAAACTGGTCTACCAATATGGATAAGCCTCACAGATACTACGTTGAATGAAAGATGGCAGACATATAATTTGGCTCCATACTGTATTATTCCATTTATTTAAGGATCAAAAAGAATTAAAGAAAATCTATTGTGATACAAGTTGGGATTATGGGTACTTTGTAAAGATAAGAAGTCAGAGACATAAAGGACCCTTCTGTGTCTTGATTTCAATGATACATCAGTGTACACACTGTGTAAAATTCATTGAGCTATAAATTTGTAAGTTGTATACTTTCCTGTCCATATGTTATATTTCAACACGTGTGTGTTTGTGCGTGTGTGTGTGTACTCTTTTCTTTTGGGATATATTCCATCAGAAAACAGGACAGGTTGTCCTTAGAGGAGATCAGGGACAATGTACCAATTCAAAGGAGAGAATGAATGGATTTAGATATAAGAAGTTTGGGAAATTGGTGAGGTACTTATGTGCCTTTTTTATTGCTTATACTTTTGAGGTACCTTGTGAGGTGAAAGTAGGAGTTGGGTTTGGAGTCTGAGAAGGTATGAAATGGTTGTCTTGGAGAGTGGGAGAGTCTATCAACGGAGCTATATAATAAGACTTCTAGGGATAACACTAAAGGCTCTATGAAAGTTGTTGGGCCACAACATGAATGTGAAATCCAATGGCACTGTGGCATGTTTTACTCTAGCCATATTCCTCTATTCAAAAGAATGGGGCAGACTCAGGTCAAATTTTACCATGAGAGTGGGATGGAAGGAGAATCAGGCAAAGAAGGTGAAGGTACAGAAAAGGAAGTGATTTCAGTGTTCTGCTGTAGAATCTAAGCTGGGCATGGATCAGAGAAAACAACACTGGAAGAGTCAGAGGTGATCAACCCCAAGGCAGGCTTAGTGGTATTAAAGATTTGTTGGAATAAGGAGGTCCTAAAAACAAACAAACAAACAACAACAACAACAAAGACATGCATGAGAGGAAGGAGCTGTCAGAGAGCAGCGGGTTTCAAAGGGAGTGAGTGCTTGACTTTGAGATCTGCAGGGGGCTCAGTCATTGCAAATAACAAAATCTAGAATAAGACTAAGAAAATCACCAGAAGTGAGGAACTCAGGAACTAAGAGGCCAAGGTGCTTCTTTGTTAAATTCCAGTAAGGGATGTGCAGTTATTGGCATCATTCTATCAAAAATTCTGAGTCCATCCCATGAGCCAAGCAGTGAGGAGAGTAATCAGGTACAATATGATTCCAGCATGGGTTGGGCAATAGGTCCTGAGAAAGCACAGAAAAAACTGGCTTTGTTATCAGCCCATGGAGTGTTCTAGTTAAGCTCATTTCTTCTTTCTGATCTTTATATATTCTCCCTCCCCATTCCCTGCTCCTTCTCCCCTCTCTCTATATAATTTGATAATTTAATGCATTATTCACTGTGGCCAATTATACCTTAACTGTAGTACCCAGAAAGAGAGTAGCTAATCTAATCCACTCAAATTGGACCATTTGTATTATTACTACTGCCTTCTGTAAGTCTTCCCATTTCAAATTTGAATTTCCTTATCTGCTTATCCCTTCATTATTGATCCTTAATACTGTTATTTTTGCCATATTTATATCAAAAAACTATTGTTATACCAATGGTAAAGAATTCACGGGCTTCTGTAAAGTGGTGACCTCTTTAAATGAGATAGACATTTGAGGCAAATCGAACATGCACTATCAGCCTCAAGATTTGAAATTAAATAGCTAATGTCCTCAGCCTCCTTAGGCTCATATAATTCCCCCCCCCCCCAGAAGACTAGTCTTGCTTCTTCATTTTAGAAATGAAAGAACTGAGGCACTATGGCAAGAAGACAAGTGAACTAGGGAAACCTCCATGTTCCTGGAAGCTTTACAGTTTTCTGTTTAACTTCTGTAACTAAAGCAATACATGAGGCCAGGAAGAGAAACCTGAGTCATTGTGAAAACTCATCCAGACTGCCAGACACACAGAAGTCCCATTTCCACAGAAAACTCTTCCTCTGGATGCTTCAAGCCCACAAGCCATGAATGACCACTATCCCTGTGACCAAGGAAGATGACCCAGCTCCTCAGGAGGACATAGAGAAGGTGCCCCTAAATGTCTTTTGAAAACAGAATTCAGTCTCTATAAAAACCAACCAACACATTCCTTTTTCATGGGTTTGTTTTTCAGGCATGAGATTTTCAGAGACAGAACTCGACCTACTCAACTATTTAGAATATTCATACTAGAGATTGATCCAAAATGGGTGGGAAGCAAATGAAGGCAAGGAGAAAAGGAGCCCGGGGAAGAAAGAAATTCGGCAATGTTCTGAATACAGAGGAAATAAAACAACATTTTGGAAACTGCAAAAGAAAGGGAGCAAAGCTGCTGGACTAAAATACTCTAGAAACGTTACATATTTAGGAGAAAAACAGATTTAAATGACAGTCTTTATTCATAGGAGCATCTGCAATTTTGGTAACACAAAAGCATAATAGAGGAGTTTCTGCCAAGCTACAGATGTTATCATGCTTTCCTCCAAGGATTGAGGAGTTCGTGATAAAGAACCACCACCAGCAGAAAGATGGAGAGAAACACTGGAAGGGAATCAGCCCTGTGGTGCCAGAGTCCAGATTCCATTGTTTACTGCAAGAACTGAAGAGGAATTTGCATGGTGACAGCTTTCCAATGATGGAGAAGCAAAGCACATGATCCTGGGGGAAATTTTAACCCATTTGCACCAACTTACTTATAACCATGTGATGTACAGCAGCCGATTTATGTTGGGCTCTACCCAAGCCACATGCTGAGTTAAGAGCACTCTCTTCATAACCTCCTTCCCTGTGCCTTCCCTGTGTTCAACCCCCTTTAATCCAACTCTGACACAAATCCAAACCCTGTCTCTCAAGCTGAATCCAAATGCCAAATTACTGTTTAAACCCTTGCTTCAAGCCCACGTTTGAACATGACGATTCTCTTCCATGGCATTTAACGGCTCCTGATCTGCCTCTCCCACAGCTCTGAGAAGGCAAATCCCATAAGCTTCTACAAGACCATGCCTGATTCATCAAAGTTGGGGACTTACAAGGCATTTGTTGAATGAAGAAGTGAATGAATGGATGGATGATTAAAAGTTGTGAATAAAATATTCAAGATTTTCAATGGGAGCATATAAAACTCAGGGAGAATAAGATCAGCTAGGAAAGCAGGCTTCTTTTTAAAAAATGTACATAATGGCTAGAATCAAGGAGAAAATTTGAAAAGAAAAACTCAGATCCAATTTTATATATATATATATATATATATATATATATATATATATCTTACAAAGAACTTAACATTTTAAAAATTCACCTGTATCATCACAAAAGGATGTAGGAGAACCACATGTAGAATATTTCCCATCACAGGAAGACCTTTTCTACACAGAGGTGGCAGACCCATTGGTAGAGGCTCTGGACTACTCTGTTCAAAGGCTTTCTGAAGGTGAGGCTGAAGCTGGAGTCAAAGATAATGAAATACTTCAGTTTTGAAGAGGTGGAAGGAGATGAGTTAGAGGCCAAGTAGAGAAGGGAGAACATAAAAGGAGGTTTTTCCTTTTCCTTTGATTAAATAAAAGAAGGTGATATTAATTAGCAGAACTCATTTACTTGTAAGTTTGGGATCAGGAAACTGAAGGAACAAATACCTGACATCTTTCATTGTCTCCAGGAAAATCATGGCTAGTTCATTTCCTAAGAATACCGGTGCAGTACTGGGAACAGGTGGGTGAATGCTTAAAATGTTATCATTGGAAAAAAGTTAAAAGTGAACATTTAGAATTGATTCCATGGAGAATTAAGAAGAGATGTGACTCAGAATAAATGAAAGTGATTTTAAGTGCCATTATTGTTATTAATGGTGGAAGTGAGGATGTTTGCAAGAGAGTAGTGAAGTAATACACAGTGTTTTCTAGGGTGGAAAGGGAAAGAAATGGAAAAGGGGCAAGTAATAGACATGGTTTAAAAGGAGAGATGCAAAAATGAAATAATGCTGATAAAGCAAGTAGTAGGGTTTTAAGATTTCAGAAGGGGAGGCATCGTGGTTTGGTCCTTTAAGGTGGGTGTCTAGAGCAGCATGACGTGAAGGTCATTGGAATTGAGGAGATTAAGGAACACTGACACTATTATATTAGTGACACAGGAAGTGGAAGTAGGAAAAGACTGATGACACAAGACCCTACATAATCTGCAGGTTGCATGGAGATTGACAGATGGTAGCCACCCAAAGTGAGAAGTTAGGTGACCTTCTGGGAGAGTGCTATCAATAAAGAGAGTAAGGAACTTGCACAAGACCTAAAAGAAGCAATTTTGTTATAGAAGATTGCTCAGGAATAATTGAGGGGGTGAATAGGTAAGCCATATTTGTAGGAAGAACCAGAATTTAGGTACGACATGCTGAGGAGGAAAGAACTTTCTGTTCAGAGTCTGAAGATGCAGGGGTATTAACCTTTGCATTTATAAAAGTTCTTTCGGGGGAATAGACAGGAAGAGATACCATATGAGGTCAATAGTGGAAAGATGGTCCACTGGGCAAGCAGTACAGTGTCTGGGAAATAAAGACTTTATGAAGGTAGAAGCCAAGCAGGATTGAATTACAATGGTGGCTCAAAAGATGAAGATGAGACCTGTGGACATCTGGTCATTCCAAGTTTGAGTCAGGCCAGGTGAGCCCGTACCATGTCACAAGCTTGATATGTAAATACCTGTAAGTAATGCTAAGACCATTACTTCCTTGGTCTGTAAATACTCTTTCTTCCTTTTTTTTCTACCCTCTCATTACTAGAGGTTGTTTCCCCTTGAGAGTTGGATTGTTTAAATTCAACTTCAATCTAAAGCTAAACAGATGTTCCCTCTGCTTAACTTCGCCAAAAGAATAAATCTTAGAAAATGCTGGTTAGAAAGCACCTTCGGTATTATTATTCTTTACTCACTAGCACTATTATGATTTTTGAAATGACAAGGAGAGGGGATACCTAACAGTAACTCTCCTAATTGTGGGTATTGATCAGAAAAACTTCCCTGGAAGACATGCAAACCTTCTACCTACAGAGTAAACTAGCAGCACAACTGAATTTTTTTTCTGGTTTTGTTTCTTGTTCTTTGTTTTTGTTATTTTGCTTGGATATGTTAATTATTATGCTTTGGGGGCATATTAACATGCTAAAAGAGTGATATTTTAACTTTCTAATTTAATATATAGATAATACCCTTATATTATAAATACATTCAGTTTTTCATTTCCAAATATCTTGAAGTCTGACAAAGTAATTTGGGGTTGATTTGCAGTATACTACATTAGCTTGAAGATCATTTTTAAAAACTATGCTTCAAATGAAAGCAAATTAATGATAAAGATGATGTTACTGATAAATATTTAAGTATTCCAGAATAAATAAGAGCTGAAATATGGAAATGTCATTTTGGGGGAGACAGTTGTTTATATATGTTGCAAAAGGATTTCTCAATTTGAGAAATGGTACAAGATTATAAGGATATTAATGCATCTTCTTTTTCAAAAATAATTAGTACCTGTTCAACAAGATGGGTTTCAAAATCGTTTTCTGTTTGATATTTTCAAGGCAAGGCAAAATAAATTCTTTTTGAAATAATAATGTTAACTAATGAAAATCTAAGGAAATAGGTGTATGTTGAGTTATTTAGCATGATGGAAAAGAGAGACCTGGGTTTATATTTCTAAATCTCTAGATGTTGAAGGTGACAAAGGGCAACTTGAGGATAATGGTGCATCTTTATTTTTAATTTTTAAATGTTTGAATGGATGCCATATGCCATTACTGAACACATCCCACGTCTTTGTTATATAACACTGAATGGGATTTGTTGGTGAGAAAATTGGAAAGGGGATAAATTTCAGACAAAATCAATATACTGTGGGGAGAGAGCAGATAGGTGTTCCAAAGTGCCCTTAAAAACACACTCACATACAGGATGATCAACCTGAAGAAAGTTTCAGACTTCCAAAGAGCATGGACTTGGAGATTTTAGCCAATCATCTTGTTTAAAATAATAGAAGACCTAATGATATCTGGGATACATTTTTTTTGAGGTGCTGGGCATCAAACCCAGGGCCTCACTCATGCAAGGCAAGTGCTCTACCACTGAGCTATCCCCAAACTCCCTGCATAACTTTTCTTAAAGAAATCAAAATAAATGCAATCGAACAAAGTTTTTTCACTTTATTCCAAATCTTAATATTTCCCATTCATGGGAAAAAATAAGATGCAATGAGTTTATCATTGAGAGAAGCATGCAAAATGTTCCAGAAAGAAACAAAATTAATGGAAGAAGCAAACAGAAATGCTTTTCCTTGATGGGGGCAAAAAGAAGTAAGGCAGCTGAGATAAAGCAATATGGATACCATCTCACACTTAATGTTTATTTCCTGATTTTCCTGACCTGCTCCTACCTAATTTATTGGTCCTTAACTGCTTCATTCTAAAAACTTTCATTTCTGCTTGGGGCCAGGGGATACTACCTCATTAACTCACAGTGAAGTGATAGTTTTCCAAGAATGTTAACTACAGACTTTTTTTTTTCCCTGAAATTTTGACCCTATTTTTTCATTCTCTCTTTTGCCTAATGAAGTCGTATATCCTAAACACCACTCAAAGAACTTATTGAGAGTCAATTATGTTTAAAGTGCTATGGGTTTTCAGCAGTGAATATAGACCAATCTCCTCTTTAATAAGTTTTATACACACTTATAGAAAATATAAACATGTGGGTTCGAAATTATTTTAAAACCCTCAAGTCTTAACTATAGAATATTTCAGGATGTTTATAAAAACAATAGGGGAAGTATTTGTTTGTTTTTTTGGATATTTTTAAAAGATAAACAACTAAACTGACATAAGATCAAAAGTTAAAATCAAGCCAAGCATGATGACTCATGCCTGCAGTCCCAAAGACTGAGGAGGCTGAAGCAGGAGGATCATAAGTCAAGACCAGCTTCAGAAACTTAGGGAGGCCCTATATAATGTAGTGAGACCCAGCTTCAAAATAAAAAGGGCTGAGAATGTGGCTCAGTGGTTAAATGCTCCTGGATTCAATCCCCAGAAAACCACCCCCCGGTCAATAAAGTAAAAATCAATCAAAAGTTGAATTAAGGGTGGATTCTAGAGAGGAATGTATGAACAATGATAAGAATTATGTTTCTTATATTATTTTCTTGCCCCTTAGTTTTTGTTTCCCCTTCTCAATGATAACCCACATTACCCTTGGTTATTCTTATGTCTATTTCCCAACCATGCAGTCAGAATATAATTGGCTCCACAGTTGGTGTATCATGACTCTTTGCCCAGAAATGGATGTAAATAATGTTATTTGAGCCAATGAAACATGAGAAGCTATTTTACTTGAGCTTCTGGGAAAGGAAATGACCTTTCCACTACCCTTTGTATAGTGTCGGATAATCAAGTAAGGTCACCTGTGACAACCCCTCTGCCACCATGACAGAGAGGACCTAGGTTTGTTAGATATGAGACTATAAAATGTGAAGATGAAATGCAGACAAGTATAATAAAATAAACATTTATTAATGGCATTTGAGTCAGATTATCCTATCTCTTTTCAAGTGTATAAATTGATTTCATTGTAAATTAAACTATTTTGGACTTGGTGTTTTTTCTTTTTGGTCGGGAAGGTCATATACATTTGGAAAGGGAAATTAGGAAAGAAAGAATGAGTTAAAAAAAAATACACATCATCCATGCTGATAGAATTGACCAAAAATATAGCAGTCCAGGGGTAATGCAGACCTCTGAGCCTCACCCAATAGACATTTAATTTTCTTTTATCCTGTCAACAAAACTTAATTGCAAATGGAACCTTCCCTGACCCTGATACTTGATTATCTATTTGAAGGTCTATTCAAATTCAGTTCACCTAAATACACAAAATATTTTCACCACTATTTATAGTAACTCAACAACTTTTCATAATAAAGAGATTCTAAGCAAAATTTTTAGAGGTCTCTTCCAAACCCTCATGCAGAATAACCACCATCACCTTGTATCTACCTTACACCTAAAAATCTATCACAGCTGTGGCTATGGCTGTGGCTCAGTGGTAGAGTGTTCACCTAGCAAAAGTGAGGCACTGGGTTTGATTCTCAGCACCATATAAAAATAAATAAATAAAATATAAGTATTGTGTCTATCTACAACTGAAATAAATAAATAAATAAAATCCATCACAGCACCTGAAATCCCATTTCAAGAGAAAAATATTAAATATTAAGAATCTTCTATTTCATTATATAATTGGCCTCCAAGAAAAAAAATAGGAGAATTCAAAGGTAAACAAAGGTAAGTTTTCATAAAAGAAATGAAAAACTCTAAGAGCAGAATTGGTTGGATAGGCTCCAGAAGTATAAATTTCAGAGACAAAAATTTTAGAAGATTATGAGGGGAAGAAATATAAAACAGAGAGTGAGTGCAATAGGAAGAATGTATCAGATTGTCCAAAACTAACCAAAATTGTTACCCTGACCCTGTACATACCACTGAATACCAGGTCCACCATACCCTGGTGCTATTTTTTTTCTATCAATCATATCACTGCATTTTTGCCTGACTGGATTTCCTACACCTTTCCATTATCACTGAATGTTGAATTTCTCCACATACAATTCCTCTCACTCTTTTGTTCTGTTAATAGTTGGAGACTGATTTTCTTACACTAAATTTCAAGTGGTGTTTGTGATCCAACAGATTATTTCCAGTAAATATTTCATAATTTCTGAACCCATATGTTGAATTCCCCAAGTTATTTCAAATATTAAATGCTCCAAGAGAGTGTAGTAAAATTGAGGTAAATTAGGTCTTCAGAAAGCAGTTCAAAACAAGACTTTGCTATGGGTCCTTTTAAAATCAGTATCTTCCAAATTATACCCCATGAAAAGAGTGTTTCATACATTTTAAATAATTGTTCCACAAAGTTTACACTTTTGAGTAAATGAATTTGAAAGATTATGAAACAAACCAAACTAAGCATTTGTTTTCTTTCTCCTTATTCTTTGAATTCACAGGTTCTCTTCCCTGCAGTACTACTCAGAATCTTTAACGTGCAAATGTTTACTGTGATTCTCTCAGTATTTCTAAGACAACTATACTTTGTTAGGACAAATTGCAAATATAATGAACTTTAGAACTGTTTAAAAACACACGCACACACACAAATATATCATAAGAGTAAAGAGAATCCTCCAGAATGGTAGGTTTCAAATTTGGCTTGAAATTGGAATCACTTGGAAAGATTTAACAAAATATTATGGGGTTCCACTCAGAGATAGCCTGATTTAATTGACCTTGATTATGACCTGGAAATTGAAATAATTAATGCTGTACCGATGGGTTGGATATGCTACAAATTTTAGACCTGCTACCCTAGGAGATGTTTTGGGAAATGATGCCTCAGTGTGTCCCCTAAAGAAAACTATATGGCCAAAAGATGAATCAAATTGGAGTGAAGAATGTGTGTTAAGTACTTGTTATGGTTTAAATACAAGGTGTTCTGAAAAGCTCATGTGGAAGACAATACAAAACATTAAGAGGCAAAATAATTAGGTTATGAGAGTATAATATAATCAGTAGATTAATGCACTGATATGGATTAACTTTTAGGGCAGTAATTGTTGGAGACAGGATGTGGCTGGTGGATGTAGGTCACTGAGGGCATGGCTTTGGGGTATGCATTTTGTCCCAGATGAGTGCAGCTCTGTGCTACTTGGTCCCATGTCTGAGCCAATTTCTTCCTCCACACCTTCATGACATTCTACCTCATCTCAGGCCCAGAGTAATGGAGCCAGTCACCTATGGACTGAGATCTCTAAAACCGTGAACCCTAAATAAACTTTTCCTCCTCTAATTGTTCTTGTCAGGCCTTTTGGTCACAGTGATGAAAAAGCTGGCTAAAACAGTGCTCTGAATTTTCATCATTATTCTGTGGGATTTCACCTTGCATTAAGAATGGGAAATAGGGGGTTGGGGTTGTAGCTCAGTGGTAAAGTACATACCTAGAGCAGGTGAGGCACTGGGTTCGATCCTCAGCACCACATAAAAATAAATAAAAATAAAGCATTGTGTGCACCTACAATTAAAAATATATTTTAAAAAAAGAATGGGAAATAGAACAAAATGTTGCCCTCCCACAAACACACAAATTGAAAACAATTATGAAGGGCACAGGAGATAAGTAAATCTACACGATCAAATTTCTTCCCAATTCTATGTAGGATTCATTCTGCAGGCACTGAGAGAAAAACTGGAATTTTTTAAAAAATATACAACTGTCCTCATTAGCAATGCATCACTAATCTGTAGAAAAAGAAGGTCAACTTGGGTGTAAAATTGGGGACTCAGTTGAAAGCTTTGTTTCTAGTTTTATATATTTTATAAATACAAACAGTGAATAATCAGGATTAGATGCTGCCAGTTATGAAAAACCGTTAATATCCAAATATAGTGTAATCCTCTTAGCAGTTATTGACACCAGTAGAAAATAAAAAGGGCCAATTTAGTTACCATCCTAATTGCTAGAGGATCAAAAAAAAAGTGCTAGGGAAGCAGAAGCTTATAGAATGACGTGACTTTTCATTTATATAAAATCAATCCCCTGGTCTACTTTAGAAATACAACTCTAACTCAAGGCACTAGTAAACTATCTAAGGCTGGAAGAATTTCCCAATCTCAAACAACTCCTCTGATATCATTTTTTTCCCCTAGGAGTTCCTAAATAGATCACTTTGTACTACTAGTTTTGAGGATAGTTCATAAATTCAAATACTGATTTATTGATTTACCTCCAAGGGACCCAGTGTTGTACTCATTTCCAACCTTAGTCAAATTCTGTTAGTCTTTAAAAAACACCATGCAAAAGGAAAGAAATCATAAAGTAAAATAGTAAAATGTAATAAAGGAAGGAAGGAAAGAGTTTGAGTAATATAGCATAATGAACAGTCTAGTACTTTTATTCCACCATGGTTTAATCCTCTCCCATTGTCTTATTTTATCCTCTCCTCATTTGCATACAAGCTTGTGATTGGCTGATCAACTTAGAGTAGTAATTCTCAAGCCTCAGTGTGCATTAGGATTACCTGGAGGGCTTTTTAAAGAAAGAGTTTGGGGTTCACTAGGTGTAGGGTGGGACCTGAAAATCTGTACTTCTAACAAGCTCTATACTAGGACCACATTTTAAGAATCAATGGCTTAGAGAATAAAAATTATTAAGTCAAAAACGTGGACTCTTGGTAAGGCTATTTTAATATCTTACTTAACTCTCCCAGTGTCTCTATAGGATATTATAGAGAGAAGGCAGCTCCAGAGAGGCCTTACAGAGAACACCTGGAAGACAGGAATTTAAATGCTGATGTTTTCAAAGTTTATGTTCATTCTTGAACTGCATGCTGCCTGTCCAGATGAGGAACTTCAGTTGAGCTGTAAAATGCTCATGTCTTCTCATTCTGTCTGGTCACTCAAGAGTGGATTATGATGAGGAAGAGGTGATAAACAGAACCCATGGCAGAAGAGACATGGAACTGCCTGTTCAGGTTTTATTTAACAATAACACATTGGTTGTATTACTTGCTTTAATGCCCAGTTGCACAAAAATAAATTGGTAATTCTAGATGAAGTTCTCTGAAGCTGATGTGATTTCCTTCAGTGGAGTAAAGTAATTTCATTCCAGTGAGATTCCTAAGGAAGGATATTTTAGGAACTGGGCCATAGACATACACACTTGGACATCACAAAGACTTCATTCTTCAAATGAGCATGAAGTCTACTAAATGGCTTGAGTGATAAACATGAATGCCAGTAGTGTGAATTTTAATCCTATAGAAACTTTAAAAGTACAGCTAAGGATAAAATAATTCAATTGAGTTTAGGGGATTTAAAAAAATTCAACACTTAAATATTAAATATAAGACAACAATTAAATATACTTTCCTAAAAGAAGGAAAATAACAGGGATTTTATTTGTATGAGTGCTGACAGAATTTTAAAATTTCAGAATGGCTTCTTATATCTAGTTTTATAATAAAAAAATTAGGAGGAAAAATATCTCTTTGAGAGTAAAGAATCCTAAACTAAAATCCACAAACACAAACAATCACAAAGAAAGGCATTCAAAAAACTTATTGATATTTGATATCCATGAATACTGTTAATCT
Organism: Marmota monax; assembly: GCF_021218885.2. NCBI lineage: Eukaryota > Metazoa > Chordata > Mammalia > Rodentia > Sciuridae > Marmota > Marmota monax. The sequence continues at coordinate 4,567,606 of NW_026695228.1, read as the reverse complement.
GCATGAATTTTCAATGTCACTTAGAAAATACTTAAATTTCTTATGGACTGTCTGGTTATATCAGGACAAAACATGTGAAGAAAGAGGGAGAGAGAAAAGAGAAAAAGCAAATTTTCCTGGGAGATGGAAGACTACCTTGTTTGATCATGGCTGAAAATACTATTTAGGGAAAAACCAGCAATAGGGTCACTAGTTGGCTGCCTTTCTTCAATAAGCTCTCAATATAATAGTGCATCACTAGCTGAGTGGGCATGGTATGTTTTTCATTTTGTTAATGAAAAAGAGCTAAAGGCCATTACTTGCCCAGGCTATCATTCACCACACCAGTGGGGCACCTGGATGCATGTCTCGAAGAGACACTGTAAAAGGCATATCATAGGGCATGAAGAGACTGGATAATAATAATATCAAAATACAAAGAAAAATCGGGCAAAGATGTTATTTCATTTGGGCCAGAGTGTGTTTACAATAATGTTCATGTGAGGGACTTGGGCAATAAAAAGGGTTAAAGCTACTTTTAGAAGGTAATACTGGAGAAGAAAGGGAACTAATGTTAATAAGATAAATGAGGACTCTGGCATCCAGAGAAAATAATGAACAACATGAAACCTTTCAGAGAAATGGCAATACTGAAATGCCTTGTGTAAGTTCCACCAATATTTTAAATTACATCATGCAAGGTTCATTTCCCAATAATTTTATTTTCTCCATGTCCATTTTAAATTTGCTACCATTTTCTTGTTCATAAGGTTTTTGTGCTTTCTGTTTTGCTTGTTTGTTTCTATCCCATTCCATAAGCTCTCTGCACTTGGTTGTTCCCTCAAATTTCTAAACTTCTTGGGCATTCTTGAGTCTCTTATCCTCTTACTCCTTTAATCTCTTGAGGTGAAGGTCAGGATTATACTGAGGGCGTGTCTAGCAATCAGTATGCTTATATGTAGTTATCATCTATGTAATCAATGAATATTGACCAAACACCTACAATACACCAGAAGCTACTGGGTAATGTAGAAATAAGGCTAACATGATTAGTTTATGGTCTTATCTTGATTCGTTTATATAACTATCTTGAAAGATAGGTAAGTAAACTGTAAATGGTGATTCAGTGTGCTAAATGTTATGATAAAGATACTCCCAGGGACTTGAAGGAATAGAGAAAGTGGCAGCTCAATGACAAGATAGAAGCATAAAGGAGGATTCTAAGGAGACAAAAGTACCAGAGACAACCACTATGAAACCAATCAGCATTAGCAAGTTAAAGAGTAAAGGACATGGCTGGGGTTGTGACTCAGCAATAGAATGCTCACCTAGCATGTGTAAGGCCCTGGGTTCAATCCTCAGCACCACATAAAAATAAATAAATAAAATAAAGATATTATGTCCAACTACAACTAATTTTTTTTTAAAAAAAGAGTAAAGGGCAAAATATTCTGGATACAAGTATTGGTCATATTTATCAAATTCTTCACATATGCAAAAACCCACAAGGCTCATGCCGGAAACGGAAGACAGTCATTATGGCTAGATACAGAACTAGTACTAAATGAGTCTGAAGAAGCAGCCATCAGCACCATCAGGGGCCCTGTAGCACAGGATCAAGATGGAGGATTCTGTTTTGAAGACTGCAGAAGAATGTGAAGTAGGTCATGTTTGTTTTAGGAAGATGGCTCTGGGGCTGTCAAGAGGATGAATTGAGGTGGAATATGCCTTGAATCAGCAAGACCAGTTAGATGGATGGCATGCTACTTCTGCCAACAGATGTCAGTTATATAGAATAACTTTCTGGGGAAAAAGAAAATCCTATATTTTAGTTCTTTTGGAGAAAATTTAGGCATCTGACTCTGCTAGTATTGCCTCCACGTTTTTTTCCTCCACATTCACTTTGAATAAAAGTCAACACTGAACTCTAAATGAGGGTGTGTCCCTATTCATAAATATCAAAAACTTTAACTTGTACTTCAAGGGATACAAGCAATAGTACAATTTTTTTCCCCTCTCTCTTTTTCTCTCTAAACCTCTGGAAATCTACAATAGAAAGATGGTGTGGGGAAAGTTGGTGGGTTACCTATGAGTATCTACACTATCGGGTGGATCACAGAGGACTGTGAGTTTACATAGTGCAGACCATCATACCTGGCTGTGGAAACAGAAGGAGATATGTGGAAATGATAGACAGTTGGAGATAGGTAAGACATAACCAGCAAAAACTGCAAATGAGGCAGGGAACAATTTCCAGGTAGAGTTAGGATGAGCAAAGGCAGAAAAGAAAGTGCTCACAGCAAACACATCCTACAAATAACTGTGACTAGGGTGACAGGAAGAAAAGCAGTTGGAAAAGTAGATTGAAGACCATACTGTGCAGGCTAAGGAATCTTTCATTCTTATAGCATTTAAGTTATGGTTCCTGACTGGGAAAATAACGTATCTAGGAGTTTCTATTTCCAGCATTTATTTAATTATTGCTCCCCTTGTTCCCTAGAAGGATTTAAGGCATCTTCCAAAGGTATATAAAATACGGTAGTGTCAAGTGAAAAACATGAGACAAAACAAAAAAGGCAGTAAGATAAAGTGAGCAAGTAGACTAATAAAATAAATGTCATTAAAACTTTATCAGAGAGCTGGGGATACAGCTCAGTTGGTAGCCTGTTTGTCTCCCATGCACAAGGCTCTGGGTTCAATCCCAAGCACCACACACACACACACACACACACACACACAAAATTATCAGAGGTAGTTAGCAAAAAATCACACAAAAATTACACAAGTCATCTCATCCACTAGATAAGAAGATAAACCAGGTGCAGAGAAGAATAATTCTCAGTATAGAGGCAAAGCAGATGTTTCTCCTGCAAGTCTGAAGGAGCTGACACTGTGTAGGGTAATGAGCAATAGCCTGAAAGAAAGCAAACCAAGTTTCTAAGGACTATTTATTACAGTGTCCTTCAAACATAACCAAATGGCATTATGACAAGCATATTTCACAAAAAGCTAGTCTTTGGTGGGTGGGGGCGGGGCCAGGGGCAAGGTAAAATAGTTTTGTCAGCTAAATCTAGGGATATAAGTTGAAATATCCAATGAGAGTAGATATACTGCATATTATCCAAATATTACTTCAAAAGTATTATTTCTCTTAGGCAAGGTTCTGAAAGGTATGAGTGGCAGAGACTTTGGAATTGTTCTTCTTAACAAGTACCTGGACTGCAGCTTTCTTTGCTTCTAGTTATATAGGCCTGTATGTTTTCACCATCAGCTGGAATTGGCATTGTATAGCAAGTCTCAAATGGAAGCAGGTAAGAAGAATTTAAGAGAACCCACTGACACTGTCCAAAACACACATATATTTGGAGAGTAGCTGCAGAAGGACAATATTTTTCCCAGAAAAAAATTTAGGTCTGCTTTCACCTGGAAACTAAAGGCAATCACACTAGGAACTGTAGCTCTATAGTATCACCTAGTTTAATACTCAACTCACCATAGAACCTTCTCCATAAGCTAAACATATATAGTTAAAATTACATACTGGTTGCAACTTTGAGCCTTGCTATTAGAAAAGATGACTTTTAATTCAGAAATCCAATCTGTATTCTACTTTCTGGCAGGAATAGAAACTGGATGGTAGAAATAGTTGCAACTAACCTAAATTCCAATAGCATATCAAGACCATATTCTTGCACATAGAGTTTTAAAAATGTTAATTTAAAAAATTTATTGAGGCATTTGAGTGAAGGATGAGAAAGAAGGGGAAGGGGCAGGTGTTGACATCAGAAAAAGTTGCAATAATAAAATGAAAACGTACAAAGACCCAAACAGCACCAGTGTAATAGATGGAATGGATATAACAGATTCAAAATGTATTGTGAAAGGAAAATCTCCATGGAAATGAAATATTTCATGTGTGATAGAGTACTCCAGAATGCTTCTAAGGTTTTAAGCAGTCTTGACTGGAAGAATTATTCACCACTGTGTGAGAGATTTTTCCATCCTACTCCAAGCCTTGCTGAATATTAAATCACATGGTTCTTACCCACAAACAAGAGCTATACTCCAATGCCCTGCCAAACACCATAACAATCCTAAACTCACGCTGCACTGAGCTTTAAAAATCTTGGCTTAGAGAAGTAATACTTAAAGAGGGTGAGCCTTAGGGATGTCTGCAGGAGAAGCTGGATTAGAAAAAAATATTATGAGATTGATGTTAAGAATATGAAGTTTGAACTACTACTGGGTCAGCTAAGGGGGATAGCAGTAGATGGGGGACCTCTAGGAAGTAATTGGAAACACTGGCATGGATATCAACACAGAGGGATGCTAGCATTAATGACTTGGAGGTCATCTGTGTGATGGTTAAAGGAGAGGAAGCAGATGACATCATTGAGGAAGAGAAAGAAGGAATTCAGAGTAGGCTAAGAGCACCCTGAGAAATATCTGCCCATTTTATTAAGCACAGGAAAAGTCCCAGTGGATAAGCATACATTGAAGAGGGTGCATGTGGCATAGAGGCTAATGAATGCTATATGACCATCAAAACAGGTTAAGACAGACGAAAGCAAGATCATAGAAGGAAGGTTTAATATTGACCAAAAGAGAGCCAGGGCCTCACAGAACTGGAGGATAGGAAGAGAAGACTGAAGAAACAGCCATTTGAAGTGAAAGGGATACATATAAAGATCAGATCAAATGTATTTCTCTTCTTATAAAGTAGCAGGCAGTCATTTGCTGGGTAAGAATGACAAAACTCATATTTGGAACTTGAGAGGGTCAAAATGTCTCAAATAACTAAAGGAAAATAAATAATGGGTGAAGGTCCAGCTGACATTATAAAGAACCAATTTGTAGAGGGCACAGAAACTGCCTTATAGCATGATTGTGTCAATCAAATGTTACCAATTAATCCACAGAAGGCACTAGGTGCAGCAACCAGAACACAGCATGTTCCTTGGAATCCCCTGCTCCTCCCTTTTCCTTCCATACATGCTCAATGCACGTGAGAATAAAAAGCTATTTTAGATAATTTCATGCTTATGTTTACATTTTTATCAGTGCCATCCAATGTTTTGTTATATTTTTGACAGTATTATAAATATCTTCAAGATAAGGAAAGAATTCATGGAAATTTTTCAAATAACCTTTAATTAGCTGGTAGCTATTTATAAGGTCATAATATTCCCAGTTAAACAATTTTCAAAGATTAACTATAATTAGCAGACAAGGCCACTGGGTGAGTGTAGCGAATAAAAAAAAAAGCCACTTTCTGCAAAGATGAAGACAAATAAATGAATATCTCCCTTTACTGTGTAACATCAGTGACCACAGTCTCTTTGCAATGACAACTCTAGCCCTGCTTTATTGCTCCATCTACAAGTTAACACTTATTAAGACAAATTGGTCATTCATCCACTGTTCACTTCCTGAAAGCACCCAATTGCTAATATATTGTCACTTCCTTAAGTTCTTCCCAATGCCACACACCACAAGCTCAAGTCCAACAATAAGCACTTCAAACTTCCTCTTCTGAGATCCCACCAGGGTCACCTGATATACTTTCTAAACATCACTCTAGGCTCTAGTTGGTCTCTGGGATTGTCTGGCTTCTAACTTTAACCCTCTAGAACAAGTATCTCAAATATCTCAATGATTTGTTACCAACTCTGCATATTTAATTTGCTCAAGTAACTGTTCATTTAGGAATAAAATTCATGTTTCCTGAATCTGAAGTCCAGTGCTTTCCCAGATCTGAGTCTCTGGGGCATACCACTGGACTCAGAGCAGGCACCTAAAGTAAATTTATGTGTGCCCCAGAGGGGCCTGCAACCCATCACTCTGAAACTACATGGTTTTGTTGCCAACTGTAATATGTTTATTTCATGTAAATCAAAGGACAGCCTGGGTTTAAAACCTTTTCAATGTTCCTATTTCCATTTGTAAGGAAACTTGATGTGAAGTGATCATAGTTTTGGTACACAGTATCAAGGTCAGTTAGACAATGACTTTTCCATTGATATTTAATTGAAGGAAATTTATAGTGCATGGTAGAGACAAGTGAAACAGAACTGGCTTGTTAAAAAAGGTATGATGTATTCCACCTTGTCTAAATGAATGAAAGTTCATCATAGAAAGAAGAAAGAATAGCAATGTTTTGGGTGATCAATGGACTTCAAAATGTTCTCTGCTTGATTTTGCTAGGTAGAACTATTTTGTGATACAGAGCTTGTGAAAACAAGTTGCTTCCAACTACAGAAGATTTTATTTTAAGCATAAAGCTAGAAAAACTTTAAATAATAAGGACATATATGTATAACTTGTAGAAGTTAGACAATATCAATATGTATTTTAAAATATAGTATATATAATTCCAGTTTCAAATTTGTTACATCAATTCCATAAACACAGGGACTAAAAGTCTCATGCTGCATAAACTGGGAAGACTTTAGGTGTTTTCACGTGCTATATGCAAGGAACAGAAGACATCATTTGAAATTTGATTTTGATATCAAAAATACTAAAAGTAGCAGTCAAGTGGTAGAGATGCTGACCCTCTATAGGTGGGTAGAGAATTCACATAAAACTTTAGCAATGACTTTAGACTACAATTCATTCGAAAACTCTAAGCCACACCTATAAAGAGATATAATCTTTTAAAAATTCTGCCTCAAATGCCACAGAGTTGAGATAGGATAAGTGGAAGTGGGCAAATTTTAGAGGTCACCGTTACTGTCTCTGTCACCAACATAACCATCACAATCATCATTAATACCTTTATTTTAATCTTCATATTAATACAATCATGCATTCCTGATACATAATGCCTCCCTAGAATTATGATATTCAATGACTGCTATAAAAATTATATTAAATTTTGTAAGCTGCAAAGCAACTTACAAAAAGTTTAGAAAGCAAATTAAAAGCACCTATAACAATTATTTTTTGTGCTCCCTTCTAGATTTTTTCTATGTATGTGTTTTAGGACTCAAAATCAAATTATTTTTCATTTATGTTGTCTTTTTCACTGTGCAGTATGAATAGTATTTTTCATGTTGTTATAAAATATTTATAGTTTATTACATTAATTTAGCTAATAATATAAAATTCAGTCAATAAGGAGGATATGCAATGATTTTTTTCCTCCTAATTTTAGATATTGGGTTTACAAACGATTTTATACTACTTAACCTTTGACCTATCAAAGCAAATGTGAAGTTGTCAACACTTCAAAAAAGTCCTAACACTCTTCCCTGAATGAGGATAAGGGAAAGCTCTCTTGTGTAATACTTATTAGAAGTCACGTTACTGCCTAGGTGCTTGTGATACCATTTCAAATGATCCTCATGTTATTGTCTTATACAAATAAGGAAGAGCTAATGCATTACCATCTATATCATAGGAAAGGAAAAAAGCACACTTCAGGAAACTTAAGGAACCCTCATTGTTAAATAATTATTAAATAGTGGGAACAGGAGTCCTGTGTACCTTCTTGACTCTAGCAGCCATTTCTAATTTTTATACCATACAGTTTCCTATTCAGAGCTGCATGTGTGTGAATGAATAAAAACAGTGCCTGGTGGCAAATTTTTAGATAAGATCAACACATAATCAAAATCATCTTTCATTTTGTCTTTCCACTGAACTTTTATAGCACACAAACTTCCCTTAACCCACAGGCATATTTTCATTTATTTTTTTATTGGGAATTAAAGCCTTTGTAGTTCCAAGCTGATTCTGCAAAGGACTTACAAAATTAAGCACTATATTACAAAGCACAACTAAAAACACAGCAAATCAACGAACAGTTGAGAACAATATTCTGAGAAAACACACAATGTACCCCATCTACATCCAATTGTCCTGATAAATAAGGCCAAAAAGGAAAACTATACAGTTCTTTATTTCACATTGTCAGTTCCAAAGAAGCATACCTTTTCACCTGGAGAGAGATTCTTGTGAAGCCACTAGACTTTAGCAGCAATTCATCATTTACTTATTGACTTAAGGAACGTTGGGCTAAATATGAGACAATTATATCCACTGGTCATCTCAAGACAACTAGCAAGATTTCTTAAATGTTTGTGTCATGCATCACTCCTCTGAGAAAGAAGAGGTTAAAGCATTAAATTTTGAATCAGAGAAAGCATTTCAACAGGGACGTACAATCATATGGTTCTGGCATTTTGCTTTCTGATAGACTAATTTAACATAGAGTCTAGAGAAATGTTAACACGTCTGTTAGGCAGCATCTCTCCAGCCTCAGATGTCTCAAGCATGCCTCCGGCAAGTGCCGACTCACAGTCAATTCATGCTTGGATTCTCTAATAGGAGCCTCAAGTGCCCACTTTGTGCTGTTGATTAAAAAGGGAGCCATGTGCTTTCAATACCAGATGTGCCGACTCGTGCGCATGCAATTAGCTTACTTCAAGATCTATTGTTGCCTGAAAGTGCTCTCCTCCTCTGTTGCTGTCATTGTAGGCTTTGCCCTTCTGCAGATGATGAAGGTACTAAGTGACACTATGTGCTGCTGTTATGGTGTGCCCTATGGCTGCTGCTACCACTCACTGTAGAATTCTACTGCAAGGACAGCATTTGGGGATGCTGCTCTCCATGGGATGTGTGTGCTGCATCCACAAACGGCACCTTGACACAGAGGGTAGTCATATTTCCAGCACCCCTATGCTTGCTCTATATAGTGTTGGTTTACAGATAAGACTAGGAAAGCTTTCCTCCACCTTCAGAGTGCAAAGCATAAAATGGAGCTCAGAGAAGCAGCTACCCAGGGGAAATGGAATAGCCTAAAGTGGTACAGTGGGGCTGGGGATATAGCTCAGTTGGTAGAGTGCTTACCTTGCATGCACAAGGCTATGAATTCAATCCCCAGCCTCCCCCCCCCCACACACACACACGTGGTACATCAAAAGCAACTTTGGTGGACACCAACCAACATCAATAGCAACAACAAAACCACCCCAGGTGGTGCAACCAAGACATAAAATATTCATGGACAACAAATCTTTTGGGATGATGTATTTCTCACCTCTTCTCTAAATTTCTAACCCTACAAAATTCTAAATCCCTCTAAAAGGACATTAAACAGAATATATTTTTTAATTATCCTAGTTAGTATACTCTTGCTGGTACATACAAATAAGTCCTAGAAGAGCCAATATATGATGAGAATTTGAAAAATAGAAATGTACTTAGAGGTTTTTAACATATTAGTAGTCTAATTGTACAATATAAACTAGAATGTTAAGAAATGTCTCTCTCCACCTCCCTCTCAATCTTCGCCACCTCTAACTTCTGACATTGCCTTGGCCTTTATAAAATGAAAAGGCACAAAAATGCTAATTTTAATGAAAGGCACTTCAAATGTCTTATAAAGAATGTTAGTGATAGTACTTAAATTGTGGGATACTTATGAACATACAGTGATCAGGAGAGCGGTATGTAAACTATAGCCCAAAGTCCAAATGCAGTTCTCTTCTTATTTTTACAAATAAAACCTGTATGGAACATATCCATGCTCATTCATTGTATAGTTTTTTATGCTACAATGACAAAGTCAAAAAGTTGTGACATAGACCATATGACTTGCAAACTCCCAAATATTTATTACCTAGACCTTTATAGAAAAAGCTTGCTGGATTATGAAATGAAGATTAAATTTTTCTCTCCCCTATCCTTCCCCCTGGGAGCAGGAGATGAGTGCAGGGACTGGCTTAAATAAAAATGATGTTTATATATCTGAAGAGTCCATTTGCCTAAGCTTCCTTTGGGATAAGTTACTTGAATAGATCAATAAAAATTATTGTTCCACAGGAAAAGTCTTTTTTTAAAAAGTCTCCATTTTTGTAATTTAGTGAACCTTATAAATGCACCAGCGGGAACATAATAACTCAGCATGCACATTCCTATGTGTCAGATACTTGTACAAATCCCACGTACAAAGTCCAGCTCTGCAGAGGACTGTTCTGATATCTGTCACATGCTGTGTTATGTGACAGTTCTTTATAACCCTGTTCTGTTAGAGACTTTATTCTTTGAGGGCACGGAATGCATTCTATACCCCCTTTGCCTTGGCTCCTTGTGGCTCTGTAGAAGGTCTGTAAATATTAGTTGAATGAATGAAGAAATAGAGCAAGTTTTCTTTATTATAACTTATTAAAAACAAAAAATTCAATTAATTAAGATATTTAAAGATATGCAACTTTGTAATCAAAATAAGTGTACAGCATTTGAGGAAAGAACTGAAACTGATTTTCACGGGTGGCTTGTGGGATCACTTATAACTCTGCATCAGGTCTTTTACAGTAAATACAATTTAATGGCTAAGTGTTGCTAATGAGAGGTACTAATGGACCTAATTTTTAATTAAGAGATGGAAATCATTTGTAATTAGCTCATACTATCCATGAAAACAAATGTTATTTAGAGCTTGAAAAATATAGTTTTTCCTCTTTGAAGTAGCCTAAATACTGCCCCCTATTCTCTGATGATATGGGATAGTTTTAAAAAGTAATCCTTACCCAAAGAGGCAGCATAAAGACAGGCTTCAAACAATGCTTTATCTGAGCATCACCCATTCCAAGTTGATGGGGCTTTCCAACTCAAATTTCTAACAAGCAAAAGCAATAGAAACAAACTGCATATTATTTTAACAGTGAATTCCATCTTCACTGGGGTAGGCACACTTATGAACAGCTCCATGACACCTAAGGACTTCTTATTCGACTGCTATGTTCTGATTTACTAAACTTTTTTTCTGTGAAACCTCATTGTCAAATTGTACTGATATATACTGATAACATTTATTACTTCAACCTATTTTAGCTGGTGTGCAAAAGGATATAGCAGAAAATAAATATATGTTCCAGAAGTTCTATATATCTTTTCAATGCATCTTTTAGCCCTATTTTTCATTTCTCTTTTTTTTTGTTTTATTTTTCCAAACTCAAATTCAAATTCTGAACTCCAAGCTTTTAGAAAAAAGGGATAGATTTCTGTTCTACTTTTATTCTCCGGGAATCATAATCTTTAGCTTGATTCCATACTGATGCCCTTCAAAAAAAATTAAGCTCAAGGCAACTAAGATAAAAATTTGATGACAAATTATCTGTAGTTTTCATATGTGCCTCATAAAATCCAACCATGTAAAAAAATGATGTTTTATCCTTCATTTACATATTTTCTACTAAAATTTGCTTAAAATAAGGGACCTTTTAAGGAGTTCTAGTTGTTGGGGAATTTTTTTTTTAAAGAATAGTTTCCTGATTTTGCTTGAAAACATAGGAGACAGTCCCAGCTCTGTTTCCCAAATTTTCTTTTGAACCTCACTACTCTTGTCTTAGCTCTTTCCTCCCAGATTATCATTATTTTTAAGTGTATTCATTGTGGAAGTTTAAATATTTACCTTATACTCTTCCTAAGCAAAATACTCCTGAAGTCATGCATAATTTATTAGTGACAATAAAAGACCAAACACAACAAAACCCTGATATGTAAAATTATCCCACATATCTAGCAGTTTTTTGTATTCACTTGACTTCCTTAACTTCTGTCATGTCACCCTAAGTCCACTTAGCTACCTGTTCCCATGACGCACACTTTGCCAAGAAACAGTGCATTATTCAAAGTCTTCAATCCAAGTACCCCAGTATACTGTACTTCACACTGAGAACTCTAGTCTCCATATTTTCTATTTTCTTCCTCTCATTCTTTATGGACTGCTTCTTCTTTCTTCCTCAAAACCACTGTTAACCTCTTTCTTTCTTTCTTGCCAATATCATCAATGCACATTGTCCTTTTCTCACTTCACTCAGTATATATTCAACCATGGGTTAACTAGGCTCTCTTCTTGGCTAATGATCACTACAACAAGACAATCAAACATCTTCAAAGATTAGTTTTGTCTTGGTCAGCTTTTCATTGCTGTGACCAAAATACCTGACAAGAATGACTTAGAGGAGCAAAGAGTTATTTTGGTTGTGAAACTATTTGGTTTCATGGTCAACTCTAAGGCAGAAACATTGTGGCAGAAAGGCATTGCAGAAGAATACTGTTCAATTCATGACATCTAGGAGGCAGAAAGAGAGTAAAGAAGGAAACAGGGATAGATATAGTCCTTAAGGCCATACCTCTAACAATCTACTTCCTTCAGCTATACATCACCTGTCTATAGTTACCATTGAATAGTCTATTCAAACTAGTAATCCATCAAGTGGATTAATCCACTAATGAGATCAGAGTTCACAAAATCTAATATTTCCACCTCTGAATATTGCTGCACTGCATAACACATGAGTTTTTTTTTTTTTTTGGGGGGGGGACATTCCAGTTTAAATCATAATAAGTATGAAAATAATCTATGGTTTATAGCTTCAAATAAACCCAGGTCCCTTCAACTTTCTATTGCTTGTTGACCCTCTGACTCCTCAGTTTTCCAAATCTTTGTTCATCCTAAATTCTTACCATGCCATCTCCCAGCCACTCTCAGAAGATGATGGCACTTAATACTTCATATAAAAACAAACAAAATGTATCATTTGGGAAATTTTTTACCAAAATCAATAAATCAATTAGTTTTTTTCTCTATTTTTTTTATCATTTCTCTACTTCTCCTCAAAGCCAATTTGTTGTTTCCTGTACTAGTTACGACCCTTCCTAACATTGAATGTTGTTGCTTTTTACCCTTAACTGTACCATCAAATTCACTATTGATCTCCATATAACAAAATTCAATGACAAAATTGAATTTTGCCACTATAACAAATTTTTGTGTGTGTACATAACAAAATTTCAGGACTTATGTCACTGGGTACTCTTTTGAATTACTATCATGATTTTGATTTTTGAAACTTCATATTCTTGTTTCCCTTCTATGTGTATAGTTGTCTTATCCAACTTCTCCTTTGGGCTCCATTTTCTGTCCATTCTTTATTTTTAAGTTCTGGTTACTTCACTTCAAGCACATTCTGTGGGCAAATATGGCTTAATTCCATGGTGGTAATTCCCAAATCTACCTCTGCACAAGAGATGGCCTCTGAGTTCAAGCACATACATTCAACATCTATTGAGCATCTCTACCTGGCTGCATCATAGGCATCTCAGACTCAGCATGTTCAGCAATGAAGTTATCTCTTTTCCTCACAAACCTGATCCTCCTTTCTGTGGTTTAAATCCTGGGAAAAGATACTTCAGGGCACTGAGGAAATTATAAGCCAAATTTAAATCATCTTTCTCTTTCTCTCCTGATATTCATTTTGTTACCAAGTCCTATTATTCTACCTACTTAACCTGTCACACATTTACCAATCTTTCTATTGTCCTTTACACAACTTGAGTACATGCCAACATGATCCTTCCATAGATTCTTCAGTTCAGTTCCTTCTCTTCTATTTTTGCTCTTCTCCAATATATTCTTGACCTTATAGTCAGAAAGATCACATCCAATTCACAACTTTTTAATATCTTCCTGTTGCCATTGGGAAACAATCCACGCTACCTATCTTGTGATATTGTTTCTGCTTATTTACTTCTCAGGCTCATTACTCTACTCCCCATATCTCTGAACCTATCCTTGCCCTTTTTGACCATGTGTAGTTCTCTGAACTCAATACACCCTATCCTCATGACTCTTTGAACATACTGCCTCCTTTGATCTGAAACTCTCCCCAGATACACTTTTTATTTAGCTAATTCCTAAGTGTTCTTAAGTTTGTATTTAGAGAATTCATCCATTGGGACCCTTTCTCTGACATCTCCTCATATGTTATTTGTTCTTTCTTTGTACCACCATAATATCTCATGCCAATAATGATAGTATAGTTGTAGCACTTTTATACAGGATGCATTTTAAGCAGGTTGTATATTTTACTCCATGTTTAAAATAACTATATGAAGTTTTTGTTACTTCCCCAGATAAGTAATCTAAGTGACAGAAAGGTTAAGTTTTCTCAAATTTCCACAACTAGTAAATGACACAAGTAGGTCTGGACTGAGGCATCTTATTTAAGTGTTCATCAACATCGTAAGTTTTGTTAATATTGAAGCATTTATGCCACTAGCAATCTGCTTCTACCTAACTTTCTAAGCTTTTAGAAGGAAGTTGCATTCCTAGTGCCTAGCATAATGATTGCCACACAATATTCTTCCAATGAATGCCATATAAATAAGTAAAGGAATAAGATGATACATGACTCAAAGAAGAAAGGGTTCTTACACCAAATCATATTTATATTGATGTAATTTTGGTATATGTCAGAGTGATATTTTGTACCAACAATATCAAATGAATCATCATATACCTCATAATCTTTCCTATTTATAAGAATTTCCATATCCTGTTTGCCTATTACACCTTCCCACTCTTATCCAGGTGATGAATTCCTATTCATTCTTCCAAATCCAGCCCAGAACTCTCTTTTTCCCTGAGAGTTTCAAACCTTCTTTCTAGATTTTTCTTCTTCCTCCCTCTATACATTTAACACCACAAATAATAGTAACATAAAGTTAGATCCTGATATATTTTACAAGAATCTTTTTCTATTCTTATTAGTATCACCATTACTTGAGTGCAGTATCTAGCTCCTATAAACTGTTCATTAAGTGGTTGAAATATTGAGTAAATGAAATTAGGTTGGCTTATGTCTTTGTAGATTATCCAATCAGATATCTTGACTCCAATAAATTAGAATAATTTGGCTCCTACACTGGCAAAGAATTAACAATTTGAGTTGTCCAATATTGGCAAGTTGAGATAATTGGGAAGGAGATACTATAATGCCATGGCCTGTGTCAATTTTCTAATATGGTCAGTGGTTGGGTAAAGAATATACCATTTTTCAAGAGTTACTGAAGTTCTCCCATTAGAATGGCAGGTCTATTTCTACTTAAAGATAGACTAAAAAGGTCTGTATGTTTTCATCAAACCAGTAATCAAATCTTACAAGGGAGAAATAACTATAAAATCTTCCAAAATGCTATTTTTCATATGGAAAATCTACTGGTCCCTTTTTGTGTACTGTATTTCTTGAAATTTAGAAACATTTTTTTTTTTTTTGTAAATATATCTGGTTTTCTAGCTCTTCTGTGCAATCCTATTTCTTCTTCCTAGAGCACACACAAAACTGCTAGATCAAGTTTCTTAAACTATTACTTTTATCCAATCATTTATCTGCTCAAGAACTTTCAGTGACTTTTGTTTTTGGAACCAGATGGAAACTTCAGAGCATAGATTTTCAGCCAGGGTTTCTGCTTCAATTGATTTGGGTAGAGCCTGACCCTTGATGGGTATCTAGTAAATATTTCTGACATTTTGATTGCTTTTCCTATTGTGTTCTGGAAAGTGAAATCAGGACACCTATGTGAAGGAGAGCTCCAGATTGTGTCTTTTGTCTTTTATTATTATTTGCATTGATAAATTATCAAGAGCAGATAGATGCCTGTTGTTAAACAAAGACGCCATATGTTCAAGTAGAAGCTGGACACATGAAACAGTCTATTCATGATGTCACATAAATGAAAAAAAGGCACATTAAAGATATGGCAGGTAATACACGTTGAGGAAGGATGTGATATTTTAAATAATAGCAATTTATATAGACCTTGAAGAGAACCCAAATAACTTCACGTGGTTCTTCAATGGGGACATTCTTTCTTAAAATTCCAAGATGAGTATTTGGCCACGAGCATAACTAAACAATACATAGACATGAGAAAAAGATTACCCTTCAGATGCTGGGTCAAGCAAGAGGGGTGGCCAGAACCATGATGTTCCCTGTTTCAAAGCCACCATCCAATGCCAGACTCAACTACTCTGTGGGCTCTTTAAGTCTGTTTCTGGACATTGTTTCTTGCTCTTTCCAATGTCCTTCTTAGTTTTAATTTTATGTGCTTGCCATCTAACATGTCAAGGGATCATAGAGTACAGAGCTCTTCAAACTGCCAGTATTTCATCAAATTAAAAAAAAAAAATCAACAAAAATGAACCATCGTATCCACTTTCCACTTTGCAAGAAACCAAAACTCAAACTTAATACAAAAGCACAGGATCTGTGCAGTTCAAAATAAGAACTAACTTCTTCATACATATATACTCTGGCTGCATCACTAAATTTTATGAAACAACTTAAATATTGCTAATTAAAATCCTCAAGACCCTGATGTCTTGTTCTTCAAGGAACCTCTGCCATTTTATTGTATAAATGGAATATTGGTGGTTTCACTTATGATACCCAAAATATAATTTTTGGAATAAATTTAAATTTTTGATTCATTCAACAAATAGTTATATTGAGTACCCTGTGCTGGATGCCGAGCAAGCAAAATGGGATGATTTTCTGATTTCAGAAGAATTCTGTTCTCTAAAGCAGTGCTTCTCAATCTATGTTAATTTATCTGTGCCCTTTTTAATATTTTTTTGGCTTAATATAAAATCCTTCTCCCCCTTTTCAAAAATTCTGGCGACCTTGTCCAATGCTGAGACTGACTGATACATAGAACACAGACTCTATCTTCTGTGTATCCTTGGAGACAATGTGTCCTTTCTATTTAAAAGGCGATATATTCATTTTCCAGGCATAAAGCTGGATTATCATATTAAATACACTTTTCCGAACTACATATACCCCCTGCCAAACTGACATTCAAATTTCCTGTGGCCACCCCTATTGAGAATCACTGCTTTCAAGAGTTGTGGAGAAAAGCAGGCAACCTCCATCTCTCCCCTCCAATCAAGTCTTTAAAGGAATGAGAATTTTCCTACCTGACACAACAGCTGGTGGAGTATCATAATCCTGTCTTGGGATTGAATCTTTGAATGAAAAGAGCATGAGAAAGAATGCAATGAAGTACAAAAGAAAATAAAATAGAATTTTAGCTTTAAAACTTGGAACAGCCCATTATGTGTCACAAGGTCACCTCACCCCTTGCCTTCAAGGCATTCTGACCCTAGTTCACAGGTGACACCATGGTTCCCATTACCCTCACACTGCACATGTTCTTGAAACCAGCATGACCCGCTGGGACAACAGGGACATTGTCATCTCCCTCAGTCTGTTGGATCCCTCCCTTAAAAAATCAATATGAAATTTGTACCCTCCCTGGATGACACAAAAAGTTTACATTTGGAGGGCACCCAAACATGATATGAAGCAAAGTCCTGGAGAACCATAGGAACAACTAAAATTTAAAAGAGAAAAATGAAACATTTGCACATTCTCAGACTCTGTGGAGGCTTAGGCATTTTGAAGCCCAAGTTTTGTGAGTAGTTATTCAGCTGCAGTTCTGATCAGAGGCAGAGCAGACAGTGCTTTCTGACCTGGGTGGAGCAGCTTTTTGTGTTATAATTGTGGGAACAGAGATACAAAGACCAGAACCTATTAAACAGGTAGCTTTCTTTTTTTCCAAAGTGTCCTAACGTTGGAGGTGGGGGTTGGGAGGGGGGATTGAGAGAAAGCTTCATTAAATTATATGGCAGTCATCGCAAAATGTAGGGTCATGGGGAACCAAATATATCTGCTTTTTGAAGATGAAAAAGAGACTTTGGTTCAATACAATTCCTTTAGCCAGGGATCTTAAAAAGGAAAGTGGGACATAGTCTGTGGCCTTAGCCCCCCTTCTAAAAAAGGAAAATTTTAATCCTTCCCCAACTCTCCTTGGGGGGATACATTATAAAAGGGACCTGGTATTATATGCATTCAAATAAACTGCCAAAACATGATTAATAGATGCTCTTGTATGAACTCTTATTCATATGATCTGTATTCCATTTTAAAAGTTAAAGGTCCGAACTTCATTCTTCCGGAAATTTGATAACTTTGGGACTATCACAAAATTCTCACTTTCATCTCCTTTCACAAAAGGATAATATTAATCACTCTCTGGAGTCAATGGCATGTGTGAAGACAGATTAGAACTTGAACATAGCAAAGCACTTTGACCAACTGCAGGGAACACTGACCAAAAGATTCAAATGCAAATAAACCTGTTAGGAGTTATTTTGTTTTTCAAAATAGGTAAGGGAATTAGTGAATTAATTATAATCTCCAAATCTACAAGAAGTAGAATAATTTTTAAAGTGTTCTCCAAATGCTTTGTTAACAGTGGTAGTAATCACCAGTTACCTTTAAGAAAAAAATCACAATCACAAAATCATTACCACTCCAAAACAAAAACAAACAAAAAGTTAATTTTTGGATTACGCCATTGATATTTTCCAAAAATATATTTATAACATTTACAAGTAAATAGAAGCAAATAATGTTCATTGTTGATTACTAGAGAATACAGGAAAGTATAATGATTAAAATAGATATTAACCCAAATCCCATCTCTTAAAATAGCCACACTTGCTTTGTATTTCTCTATAGCATTATTTTATAAATATTTTTCACAGTTGATCTTGTATTTCACAAGTACAAATTTATATTCAACAATTTGCTTTAATTGTATACTTAACTCTTTTTCTAATTATTTTAAACTTTTATAATGTAGGCATTACCTTTTGAGTTTATGGATGGTTTATAATTTAATGGTTATTTACTAGATATTATTTTAAAAAGCTACATCAAACATTTGTGAGGCATAAAACCTACTCTGTTACTTTAGAATATTTCTATAGACTGGCTTCTCAAAACTATAACCATTTGTTCAGCCAGGATATATGTTCTGAGGTGTTTTGACTGTGCACCTCGCTATCTACTGATTCTTGTGCAAATTTAGGTTACTACATGATACAAACTATATATGAAAATGTTTCCTATACCTTCAGTATAATGTGCATGATTTTGATGATTTTCTTTGATGAGATATGTATGTACATGTGTTAGGCCAACATGCATGTGTGAATTGGATTTATCTTTTGTTTCTTTGATTATAATTTTTTTCCACATCATTTAGCATTCTATTTCCTTCTTTCAACTATCTGTTCATGCTCTGGCATTTTATGTGTTAAGACTTTTCTATTGCATTGTTAATTTATTTTTATAAATAGCAAAAAGTTTAATAGTAGCAAATAAATATTTCTTGATACTAGACTTTCACTTAATGTCTACTTGTTTATAGGTTGTACAACTACCCTTCAAAGTTAATTTATTTTACAGTAAGACTAAATAAATTTTAAAGGCTGTTTCTCTCTATCTCTATTTTCTTTCTTGTGTGTGTTTGTAATTAGTTGATTTTTTTCCCTGAAAATGCATTTAAGGAATTGTACTTTTGGAGTCAATATGATACCTTATATGTCGCTTCTTATAATTCTCCACTGTGATACTTATATTCATACCTAATAATGGATAAAAGACACTCTTAAAGTGCAATGAATAATTTTCACCTGGTACCACAGGAGTTTTGGAGCAGTGAAGGAGTGATATGAGTGAAAGACACTAGAGAACCATGGGAAATCAGTGGAGGACCAATTACAAGATACTTTTTGTGAATAGCTATGGTCACACCATGGAAATCCAAATCCATCAGGAGGCTCGGAGAAACAGAAACTAAACGGCAGATAAGGAATGTTCAGAACAAAATCTTTTTATTTCTTTAAACAGATTCTGGTGACATTGTAAGCCACTGGTGACCAGCAACTGAACAAATAAAAAAGAGATAAGAAACTTGTAAAACAAGATTGTCATGCAATTCAGAGATTCTCATAATACAGTCAAGTCCCCAGTGGCTTCTGCTAAAGCTTACAATAAAGTGATAAGAAAATATGGATAATGGGGCTTTGGTTCCATCAAAGAAATCCTGTGACCAAAAAAAAAGCAGAAAAGCTAGAAAAATTCTTCAAGGTCAGCAGAGCCGTGGACTGACTAAAAGAGTAACACTGTTTGCATGTGATTCATTTCTCCTAAAGCCTGTAGATTGTGTCCAGTTTAAAAATGGGTAGAGAATTGAACAATAAATATTTGCAGTGGCAAATTAGAGAGAAAGGCATATTTAACTACATGGCACCCATTTCAAAATGTGGGGTTACGTGGGATGAAATATATCTCCTATATGAAGATGAAAAAGAGGTTTTAGCACAATGCAATTATTTTAGCCAGGAATCTTAAAAAGAAAAGTGGGACAAAAACATGTGGTCATCAACACCCTTCAAAAAAAAAAAAAAAAAGAAACAAATTCTAATCTAGCTCCACCTCCCCCCATCACTCCTGAGCACTGCCCTATTCTGAATGATTCACTGGATCTCACTGCTCTGTGCCCTTGGGATCCATCTGTTCCTGGAGCTGAGGTCTCTATCTCAATCTCATTCCTCACTTCTCACACCTTGTTTTTTTCTTTTTTAGAATTTTTGTGAGCTCAGATCTCTGAAAGACTCTGAGGAGACCCAGGATAGAGACACTGTTATATAGTTGTAGATTAATTGGCTGCAGCAAAATGGTGGAGAATGGATTCCAGAACATTGAGACTGAAAGCAGAAAGTGTAGTTAGGACACAGATTATCACACAAAACCAAATGAGGCTCAGAGCAGAGCCTCTGGAAATGTGTCAATGAGACACAATCAGTGGGTCTTAAAAAATAATTGTATATGGTGGTAAGGGAGAAGGGCAGAGTCCAGATTCAATCCTAGATGCGTGGTTTGGCTGCTGGCATTAGTTTGGTCATAGCATAAACTTGAAAGAAAACTGGGGCAGGAACAAACAAGATGAAGAGGGTTCAGTTGGAAGGAAGCTCAGGGAAAGCTCTTGAGATTAGTTTGGGCCATGCTGACTCTGAGAAGTTAGAGGGAAAGTTACATGGAGATAGGAAGTGGTTGGATAAATGATTTCAACATTCTAAAATGGGGTTAGCATTGAAGACTCAGACTTAACAGTCTTCAGCACAGAGGGCAGTGTTCAAAATCATGAAAGGGAATGGGATTGCTTAAGAAAACACGTGGCCTGAACAGTAAGTTAATAACGAAATCCTGATTTAGCAACCTATGAAAGAAAAGAGAAGGAATGCTCTGAGAATTTGGAGGAAAACTAGGACCATCTTGGGCAATGGTTACAAACTGGGAGCTCTGGAGATAAACTGGATCTAGTATTAGAATATAAGTAAGATTCACATCAAAATCCAAATATTCAGTTTATCTTAAGAAATTGGACGGTGAGACTACTCTAGATCTTTATATCCGTTTGGGAATAGCTGTCTGCAGTTCAGCAGTGGCTGTGGTTCCTTGAAAAGGTGTCCATATTTCAGGTTGCCCAATGGACCATCTCTCCCTATCATTTGCCCAACAGTTAGGAAGAGATATTATTCTTATTCCACTGAAAATATCTAAAATAAAATCTCAATATCATGTATATCTGTATGATGTGACTATGTTTATAATACTGGAAAATATAAAGAAAGTTATATGATATATTTCCAAGGTATATGCTTGAACTCAGTCAACTTCATTCATTAACATGACTCGGCCAGGCTTCAGAGAAATTTGAGTTTGCAACCCTGGAACACTATGTGAACAGCTAAAGGGGTGGAGACTTTAAAGAAGTCAGTTATATCACTTGAAATGAAACAGAGGAGGGAGTTGTACTGTGGATTAAATAGTGTGCTCCAACCCTTCTGGAGACCTAGACTGGACTCCACTACTTAAAATCCACTGGAGGAAGAGGGGAAAGGGCAGTTTATTTTATAAGCACATACCAACACTGGACTAGGTACACTATGATTTAATACTCACAACATCACTGGGATAAGACATATTTTTATTTCTATTTTGTAAAAGATGAAGCAAAGGTTCAAAGAGAATAAATAAGTAACCTGCTTAAACATGCACAGCTTAATGAAGGGGTAGAGCCAGGCTTTGAACTCAAGTTTGATTCCAAAGCCCATTGGACTTTCCATGATTCCAGGCTGCTTTCCCATCCGTGGAAATGTTGGAAAGAAGCAATTAGGTGGGAAACTAACCTCCACTACATAATAGCCACTCCAAATGCCAATGAAAAATTTAGATGATGGCATATCAAAGGATTATAGTCACAGCTTAAGAAAAAATTATAACAGCATTCTAAACACTAAACAATGATGTTTTGTTGAATGAATCAACAAAGTAATAGTCTTTTTCTGCCTCCCTTAAAACCTCATTAAAATTTAAACTTTTGCATACTGTCATGTTATACAAAGGCTTATAATGTTTCTAAGCATTATTTAGTTGCAGATGTAAAGGAAGAAATGAATAGGAAAAGAAAAAAAAAGCTAGAGGAAATCTGGTGCTAAAGCTAAGTACATGCTCAAAACTACTATTCTCTAAGTAAGGGAGCAGTGTCTATCATTATTGAATTACTATTATTATTGGCTGTTACCAGCTGTTTAAAACTTGTGGATACAAATAAATGCATGCTTATTGAAAATGTTCAAATACACAAACATATGTTTCTTGTTGAATCAATGATTATTATAATTCTGAGTCTGTTCTGTATCTTTTAGCTTATTTTTTAATTTACTAAAGGATTTCAGTCATATATTCACTTAACCCAGCTCTTATATTTTCACTAGTACAAACACTTAAATCTTAGCAAGTACTGGTTTTGGTTTTGATTCCAACAGGTAAAATTTATAAGTGGTTTCTATGATTTACACTGTAATTTCTTTTTTTAATTTACCAGATTTCAGCTTTTCATGCAATACAGTAAAATTGCATTTCTATGCTCATCAAGAATTTATAATCATTGAAGGAAAAGGAAGGTGATAATGGAGGCAGTCTATAATGGAAATATGATAAACTTTAGGCCTCCCAACACTTCACCTAGGCTGGAGATGTCACTCAGTGGTAGAGCACTTGCCTAGCAGTACATGGCCTGGGTTCAATCCCCAGCACCAGAAAAAAAAAGTAAGTAAATAAATAAATGAAAATACTGTACTTGGGACTTGCTTTATTAGCAATATACAAATTGACTACAAATAATCTTTAGCCAGGCATAGTGGCACACTCTTGTAATCCCAGGGGCTCAGGAGGCTGAGGCATGAGGATTGAGAGTTCAAAGCCAGCTTCAGCAAAAGTGAGGTGCTTAGCAACTCAGTGAAACCCTGTCTTTAAATAAAATACAAAATAGGGCTGGGGATGTGGCTCAGTGGTTGAGTGCCCCTGAGTTCAATCCCCGGAACCACCTCAAAAAATAATAATAATCTTCACACAATACTGAAAGCAATAAAAATACTATCTTCAAACTCTATCTCCTTGATGAAAATGATCTGTACCATAGTTTATAGTTAAAAATATAATAATTATAGTCTGAGGCATGACTTCCAAAAATATAGATCTGAAACCTAAGAAAATTTGATCCTGACCAAGCATCCAGATAGTTAAGTTATCATCAATTGCTTTTTATATGTTCAACAACTGAGGCCTTAGAGGCACTTTGTTCATGTTAATAAAACTAAATGTCCTTATTGAAACAATGTGACTCTTTCCATTAAGGTGTATGGATTTTCTTATTTAGGGCATATTAGTAAGGCCTCAGTGGTCATGTCAGAAACTTCTTATATTCTATAAAGCCTATGAGTCAACAACCTCTATCAGACAGCAAGCCACCACTATAAGGTAACATTCCCAATGCACAGCTAGTGTGCATATGTACATAGATCTCTGCAAATGATCCCAGCACCTCTGTGGGGAACCACAGAATTGGTGACTAAGATGCATATAGACTTAAAGATATAAAATCATAGAGTTAAACGGGCCCCATATATCAAGTGCAAAGTTTCAACTATGTGGAGAAGGAAATTATGACCAGATGATTCTATTTTCCTGAGGACAGAAAGAAAAGAAGGTCTCAATAAAGATTTAGATCTACGATTCTTGATTCTTGGTCCATTATTCTTTCTAAAATATCTAAGCTGCCTCAGTCAAAATAAAATCTATTTTCTTTCTACATCTTTAAAACTGATAAGATTATCTGCACTAACATAAATGAAAAAAAAAAAAAAACTTTAACTGCTAATATCACATGCTGTTTTCACCCTTCTTAATAATGGCAATTAACAAAATTTCAGTATTTTAGTATGTATCTGCCTTCTTGAACATATGGGGAATTATCTTTAAAAAAATACATGAAGTTTTGCCCATGATTCCAAATGCTTTGTTGATATAAAATCAAAACTGCAATAGATATTTTCTCAGGACAATTCTGTTCCTCAAGGAAAAACAAATAGGACTAGTCAAAAATATCCAACTTATAAGAAAATAGCAAGCACATTAGATTCCCTTCTTTCTTTTCAATATCATCTTTTTCATCCTTTCCAAAAGAATTCAATTATGTCAAATTCTCAATAGATTTTCATTAATTTAAGCATTGATGATAAAATAAAAAAAGCTTTTTCATGATCATAGTCAGTTGGCTCCTTAACTTGTGTAGAACCTGTTAATGATATATTTGCTGAACTGTTAAGCAGCTGGGAATGGTAAACCAAGCTCAAGTACATAATCACAGGTTCTAGATTTGCAGATGCACTTAAGAGGTTTCCTTTCCCAAAACAGACATTATACCTCACACACTGCGTTCTAACTGAAGTTTAAATGCAACACAGTTGAACCTTTAGCTTTGTCAATGTGACTAATTGTGCCCTGGAATTGAACATGCATGAACTCGGCTTATTCACACTGGAACGTGATAGGTGTGTTAGATGAATGTACAGAACCAGTTTCACTAACAACGCCAATGAAAACAGTATCACATCTTAGAGAAATCCAAGAAAACAAAACAAACATCAACTCACCGTTCCTGTTGTTCCCAATGAAAGGTGGTTCATCTGCTGTGTCAGGGGACCCATCATGTTGGTTGGCTGCATGGACATAGGATGGTCCATGGTTGGTGTAATCACAGCACCCTACAAGCACATAAATGTTCATCTGAAAACATATTCTGCAGGGAAACTTTTTTAAGAATTAATTATAGTAAACTATGTTTTTCTGTTAACATCAAATCCATTTACTTTTTACTGAAAAGACTGAGTTTAGCCTCATATGATTTTTATATTCATGCATGTCATTTTGTGCCTGCTAAATAGATGGCATTAACAACTTCCATTTCTCTGATGTGATTTATATGTGATTTATCTAAACATATGTCATTTATATTTCTAACATTTGATGTAGAACGTATTCTAACAAATCATATTTAAATACACTTTCGCTGTTCTATATGTAAATTTCTCTGACTAAAAATATGAACATTAATGAAAATTCACTATTTTTTTGATATTCAATAAAATTTTAGGTTTATTCCACTTGTCCATGATTTATATAAGTAATTTTTACCCCCACCCTCTGGTACTGGGGATTGAACCTGGGAGTACTCTATCACTGACATATATTCACAGCCCATATTAGTTTTTATTTTGAGACAAGGTCTCTGAAGTTGTCCAGGCTGACCTCAAACTTGCAACTCCCCTGCCTGAGCTTCTCCTGTAGCTGGCATTGTAGGCATGCACTACTGTACCTGGCTAGATATGTATTGTTGATAGCACCCATACAATCTAACACTGGGGGAAAAAAATCTAACACTGAAAGAATAAGGCAGGCTCAGATGGGTTTTTGACTAGATGTCTTTGAAGGACATATTAAAATCTAACATTAATGACCTGAAAATTAAAGGTGCTGTTTTCCATGTATTTTCCTCCTGATATTTTGACCTATGTTCTATTTGTACTTCTGACATAATTCAGAAGAACACTGACCTCTATTAAAACTGATTGAATTTTTATGTTCATCCATAAATTATAATTTTTCAAAAGAGGAAAAATGTCAAGGTTTTTATAAGATGTTATGAAAGGTGTGTTACTAGAATTCATATTTTGATTCCTTATAACTGTTGGAAATACAAAAAGTGTACATTTAAAAGATTTCCATGCATGCATCAGGTGTTATAAAGCTAGTGAAGAATGGAGTCAGGACCTGGTACTCTTCTACTCCTCTTTCCCTATCCTACTAGGGACAATATTTTTTTTTAAAGCTAAATTTAAAAATTAGGGTTGGATGGAAGCTTTCAGATTATATCATTATAATACCCCATTTCAAAGATTATAGGTCAGAAGTTCATAACAATCCATTTAAATACTCAGTTGTAATAAAATAATTTATACCTGAAAAAATTATTTTCCCCTAAATATTATTTTCTTCATTGTTACTATTTTCCCCTGTGTGTATGTAAATATTTTGAAGAAATAAAACTAGGACAGATGCATGTAAATAACAAGATCTCAGCACCCAAACTAATTACCCATGAGCAAATATTTCCTAAAATATTTTTGCTCAGGATGATCAATTACATATGGTATTATTCAAATCCAACTTTCTCACTGTATCTATTAAAAGATAGGCTACCGCTCAGCCTTCCCTATGGGCTCCTCCCCATTCTTTTTCAGGGAGAATACAAATTGAATCAAATATTTAGAAATACTTGATATCTAGAACCAGTTTTCTTCACCAAGGCATTTGGACTTTTATGCTGAAATCAATCAGGAAACATATGCTATTTCATAGGCCTGTGGTTGTAATTAAACCTAGTTGTGTGTTTGTGTTTTTTGAATTTCTTGATGCTTTATTGAATTATCTTTCATCAGGATATTTCTTAAATGAGAAATATAATAACTAAGATAAACTTTAATTTTAATTCAGACAGATCATTTTTTCTTCCTGCTTTCTGAAACTCTTTACCAATTTTACCATTTTTTTTCCTTTTTTTAAAAAAAATACTTACTGGCCTTCATTTCAGGTATTTGTTGTGCCAGACCAGAAGTAAACACTTTAAGAAGAACTAGGGTTCTTCTTAAATCACCTAGGGACAAATTATAGAATAACCTCAGAGTTAAGATGGAAGTCCTGGAGCATTTCTTAATCAAAATGTGGCACTTTTACAACATACCAATCCTGAGCAGCCACCAGACTTCAATTCTCTTTTTGAACTTGAGACTTATGCTTTCTTCTTAGAATATCTGCCCCTAGACATTCCAACAGAGCTTAGCTACCACAATTCCAGATGCCCCTCAATCAAGGATCATTTATGTAAATCAGAGATAAAGACCAAATTGTGTTTGTGAGGATACTTTCTTCTCTGGGCCCCTAAGGTCGCCCTTTCCCCCACAGGATTCTCCAAGGGCATGTGAGGTAGACTTTCTTCTTTGTTTGGGAGGCTGCATGCAAAAGAGGTAGGGCAGTGCAGCCTGCTAGGGATGAATCAAAATTTATGCCTGATAAGAATAGAAGGATTGAATGCCTGCACTTGGAATTAATTTAGGAAGGACTGTCTGGTCTCTTAGAAAATAGTGAATAGGGACTCATTTGATTACAGACGCCAGTGTGCTGCTTCTGTGTATCAACCAGGAACCTGACAATCAAAAGGAAGAGTGGGAAGGGATTTGTCATAATTTGAAATTGTAAATAGCAGCATGAGGCACAGAATGGAAAAATAATGTAAGGGAAAAATTCCTTTCTTAAATAGATCAGTTATTGTAAATGAACAATAATAAAAGAATGTGTAGGTGAGCATATGTAAGAATATACATTCTTGTTCACGTTCAATACAAATATTCAGTGGATAAAGAATTCCCATATAAAGAACATTAATTCTTTAATCTCAAGGGAATGGGAGAAATTTACAATTAGTGAATTACCTGGATATAATTGAAAAAAAAAAAACAACTTTTTTTTGGATGATACTTTGTCAGGGACCATTTAAAGAGTTTTAAGTGTTGACTATCTACAACAAAAGAAAGGTCCTTGTCAGTTCTTTGCTTATCAAAGACAGCAGAATCTCTTTTGTATAGCATAGACTAAAAACAAATAAAAAGAAGAAACAGAGAAAAGGAAGGCATAAAAGAAAGAGGAAAAACCTTATGGTGGTTAAGGTAAAAACGAGTGCCCTCAACCATAATTGCAGCTTATTAAATACACTGTCAACTCTATTCCCACTCAACACATTTAAGCCATAGACGGAAGAGTGTTTTGTGACAGATGTTGCCAACACATTAAGGGTAATTTTGTTTACTTGAAACGTATAGAATGTGCTGTCTGACAGAGTTCACTTGGCAAACGGGAAAACAAGAGGAAACAGATTTTTCATTTTAGCATCTCCGGATGTCTGGGTTTGCTCAATGTTTAAGCTGCAAAGAAAAATATTGTAGCACGCTGTAATATCACTAAAAAAACGCAGTAACCAGGCAGATAATGGGAACATTGGGTCCATTTGAGTCACCGCTTCTGAAAAAACAAAGCTGCTCCCACTCCATAGACAAAGGGTAGATCTAGTCACCCTAGTTCTGAAATCAACAATCCAACAGTAATTTGGGTAAAGTTTCCAAAGATCTTCCTGTGTGAATTAATATACCTGACCTAAGGGTGGAAAAGCATGTGTGCTGTTAACCTTTTGCCAATATTTGAAAGCAACTTAAAGTCTTTGAAAGTTTATCAGTTTCCCAACTGAAATATAAGACCATGCAAATCAAAGAAAACATTGGGCAGCTTCTCTCCCTTCAGTAGCGCACACCTGATGGCTTTTTACTCAGTAGTGATGCCAGGACGTGGACCAATTAATATTCTGGTGACAATGGGTATGCATGCCAGACCAGAGATACTCCAACTATGGCGAGTGGGTCCGTAGCAGCAACAGACCAAGTATTAGACTTTCTGTGTTTTAGGCCCTGAATGTGTTTTAATAAACTCTGCAAGTGATCCTGGTAAACACTTAAGTTTGGGAACTATACTTTTCCTATGAACTGCCACTGTCTAACCACTATTACAGTTCTAGAGGCAAACGCTTCCCTACAGTTTATTTATGCTGTTTATCCATTATTGGTTTTAATCCAGTCTTATTAAGGGGCACAAGTCTGAATCTAATAATCACATTATATCTCATTTTATTCAAACAAACCAAGCCTGCCCTTGAGCTGAATAATTCAGGCCTAAGCTGATTCCACATGCTTCCATTTAGCCAGTTTGATTGTATTGCAATGCATTTGAGAATCCCTCCTCTTTGGACTCTTAGAAAGTCTTGTATTTAAATCATAGCAATGTCAAAGTGAAAGGTAAGAAGGTTATTTGCACAAAATAAGATGAGAAAGTTATTTGGAGATTATTAGTGGGGAAAAAAAAAAGAAAAAAGAAATATCATCCTCACTTCTCCTCTTACCAAATAATTAATGTCAAAATATTTATGGCCCATGTTATACCATTTCTTACAGCAATTTATGTAAAACTGTAACAGTGGTCCCTTCACCTTCTGAATATAGCCCTCATGGCTCTATGTTTTATCTATCTATCTATTTATTATTTTCCTCTCTTCTCCCTTCTCCCCCTCCCTAACCAGATTAGGAAGACAGTGTTATCTTCTCTTCCCCTAGTTAAATGCCCTTGAACACACCCACTATTGGAAGGAGATGCCTGCTGAGGTTCTGGGAAGTGAATATCTCCCAAATTAACAAGTGAATCCTGACAGCCATATGGGCACCCTGGGATCCCCTACC
Organism: Marmota monax; assembly: GCF_021218885.2. NCBI lineage: Eukaryota > Metazoa > Chordata > Mammalia > Rodentia > Sciuridae > Marmota > Marmota monax. The sequence goes on along the minus strand of NW_026695228.1, from coordinate 4,538,178 downwards.
AGAGCACACCTGACATCCTTTAAAACCCCCTTGTCCCTCCTGATCTGGAGAGTCACAGCCTTTGGGGCAGAAGTCCCCTGTGTTTCTCCTTTGCTAGCACAGCAATAAAACTTCTTTTTCCTTTTTCTCAAAACTGTGTCCTCATGATTAAATTGGCAATGATTGCACTGGGGACCAAGCTTTCAGTTACAAAACTTTAATGGACTCTTCAATGGTAATTCAACCTAACTTTTACAAATAGGGTTTAAGCATCTTATTCTTCTTTCCCATGTGTCAGATTTTTGTCCCTTTGTTAATTTCTAGAATTAAAATCTAATTTAGTGTGTGTGTGTGCATCAATCTATTTTTGACATACATAAAATGAAATGCAGAGAATAATATAAGGTTATAAGCAAACTAGTTAGTGTAACTTACTTTCTAATAGCAACCATGTTTACATAATATGTGTGGCATAAAGGTATTTCATTTAACTTGGAGAATAGCTACACAAAACGTAGTGTCCCACAAAATTACTGAGAAACCTTCTTTTTCTTGAGGTATATGCAGAGAGGTTTAATCTCTTTCATTGGTTGATGACAGCGTGGGTGTTTTCAGGGTATAGGCAGAGGATAGGGTTTAAGAAGGGCTGGTATTGGGAGAGAAAATAAAGGAAATAAGTCATTTTCCCCATTCTTACAAATAATCACTAATCTTCAGCTACTGGAGAGACAATCTGACTTTTAAAAATTATGCTTGAAATCCAGGAAGCAGTGGCCAACATGGTAGCCTCATCTTTGGAAGTATTTTGTAATGACCTCCAACATGGTAAGCTGGTGGCCACACTGGGCCTCATAATTGAACCCTTTCCTCTCTCTCATTATTTTATAATTGCTTTGTTCAGTAATATGCCTTCCAAGACCAGAAGAAAAAAATATATATATATACATACATTTTTTACATATTTTTGTAATTTCTACAAATAGAAATGGCATGCAATAAATATTTAAAATAGTCTTTGTAAATTAGTTTTATATATTGATAGCACATATTGTTTTATTAAATTAAAAAACAGTTAGCATTTACCAGCAGTTCTGATTTCAATTGTCCAAATAAAAATGGTTAGCATTATGTGTTTTATTCCCTACTCTATTTAATGTCTATAGTGCTGTTTATAGTTTAAGGTACATGATATATGCCTCTTAAATATTTATTGGAAGGATAATGAGAGAACAAAACTTCAAATTATGAAGTACATAGTGTTTTGAAAAATGTCCATAGTGTTCCCCATAATGGCTCTATTAATTTATATTACCACCAACAGTGGATCAGAGATCCCTTTTCTCCACATCCTCATCAGTATGTGCTGTTATTATTACTATTCTGACTGATGTGAGATGCTATCTCATGGAGGCTCCTCAAAAAAATAAAAATAGATCTACCAAATGATTCAGCTATCCCACTTTATGTTATATATCCAAAGAAAATAAAATCAGCCTACCAAAGAGATGCCTATACATCCATGTTTATTGCAGGACAAGTCACATTAGCTAAGGTATGGAGTTAATTTAGGGATGAATGAGTAAAAGAGATACCTACACACACACACACACACACACACACACACACACACACACACACACACACACACATGAATATCATTCAGCCATAAAAAAGAATGAAATCCTGTTATTTGCAGCAACATGAATGTAACTATAAGATATCATAAGAAATAATCCTGGATAAGAAGTAAACCTACTGCATTTTCTTTTTCAGATGTGAAGGCTAAAAATACTTGATCAGAATAAAGAATATTTTAAAACTTCAGGGAAAAAAAAAAACTTGATTTCACAAGGGGAAGTTCAGTTTTAAAACCATGTTTCAGTTCATATATTTCTGATTTTGTCTTATCTTTGACCACCACACCCTTAAAAATAAGATCTGAAATCCACATAATGTAAAAAGTTCCCCCAATGCTATTTCTATGCAAGTTATTATAATAAATTTTTTGTATGTGCATTTTAAAATGTTTCTCAACCAGAGGAGATATTTTTGCTGCTCATAATTGGGATGAAGTATTAATTACACTTAGTGGGTAGGTGCCATTGATATACATCCTACAGCAAACAGGACAAGTCCCCACAATAAAATGCTGGTGAGGATCTGGGGAAAAAAGTGCACTCATACACTGTTGGTGGGACTGCAATTTAGTATGGCTACTTGGGATAGTTTATATTACCATAGTGAAGATTCCTTAAAACACTAGGAATGAAACTATCATATGACCCAGCTATATCACTCCTGATATTTTTCCAAAATAACTAAAATCAGCATACAATAGTAATGCAGGCACATCAATATTTATAGCAGTGCAATTCACAATAGTCAAGTTATGGAACCAGCCCAGGTGTCCATAAAGAAAATGTGATACACACACACACACACACACAAACACATACAAACACAGAGTTTTACTTACAAAAAAGAATGGAATTATGGCATCTGCTAGTAAATGGATGAAAATGGAGGACATCATGCTAAGTGAAATAAGCCAAACTCAGAAAGTCAAGAGTCAATGTTTTCTCTCATACGTGGAAAGTACAGCAAAATAAGAAAGAGAGAAAAAAAAAGTGGTAGGGGAGAGGAGATCCTTTGAAAATAGAAGGGAGATCATTTGTGTAGAAGAAATGGATTGACAAAGGGAGCCAGGAAAAGGGAGCAACTGCAGAATATTGACCATGTAATATACTATGTACATGTATAAATATATCACAGTGAATACCAGCTTTCTGTATATCTATAAAGCGCCAACTAAAAAAACAAAAAACAAAAACAACAACAATAAATAAGACCAGGAGAGTAGAAGAAGAGAACAGGAGGAAGAAGGAAGGGAAAGAAAGAGGAAGTAGTGAGAATAGAAATGGACCAAATTATATTTCATGCACATATGCTTATGTCAAAATGAACACTACTATTTTGCTCTAATAAAAACATTTTATAAAAAGAATTATCCAGCCAAAAAAATATCATTAGTTCTAAGGTTTAGCAATCCTATATATACAAACACATACATTCATAAACTCTATTTATACAAAATTAGAAATAATTTGACACTGTAGTAATTAGAAAATGGAGCAAAGTATTTATCCACTGTCTTCCTTATAGGTAACAGCAAACAATAGCTACTATGCTGAGATTAAGATACAAACCAGTCTCTTATAGGCCTGATATTTAAATCAAATGCCCAAATTCTATATTTGAACAAGGAAAGGAAGTAATACTATTATGGTTTTCAATGGCTCTATGGTCATTTTGAGTTCAAAGATATTTTGTTACTTATTTTGGAAATGTGACTCATTTGACTGAGTTTCTTTCCTAAACTAGGACAGGATTAAATTTAACTGGTATAATATTTGGACTACTACATAAAGTGTAGCTATGAACCAGGGGAATGATGTTTAAAAGAAAGACATTGTTCATTGCTAAATGGTAAACGTCAAAGAATTATGTATGTAGGTTGCCTAATGAATGAATATCTAAGCCACATGCAGTGGCACATGTCTGTAATTCCATTGGTTTGAGAGGGTGAGACAGGAGGATCATGAGTTCAAAGACAGCCTCAGCAAAAGTGAGGTACTAAGCAACTCAAAAGACCTTGTCTCTAAATAAAATACAAAATAGGACTTAGGATGTGGCTCAGTAGTTGAGTGCTCCCGAGTTCAATCCCTAGTAACCCCTCCCCAAAGAATATCTATTAGTTATAAAAGCAGAGTTTTTTTTTTCTTTCACTCTTAATCAAATATTATTTAGGTTGGTTTTATATTCAGTTATCATTAATTGTTTTTAATATAATATTAAAATACACTAAAGCCAAATTAGTTTTATTCATGGCGACCATCTTAAAAGAATCCTAATTATATACTATGCCTATTCAATTATTATATTCAATTATTATATTATAATTATTAATTATAATTAATAATACTTAATTATTGGTTAAGTACCTACCTACTAATACAATGGTGTCATTTTGAATGAGAATATGAAGTAAATATGTCACACTGATAGTTCTTACCAAAGCAGATGCATAGATAAGTAGGACTATTAACAATGATTTTTTTCCTAATCCTTTAGACTTTTGCACCTAATATGAAAGAAACATGTTTAGCAGTAGTTATTAGTGTTTTAAAAAAGCTTCTTTAGAAACCTAGTTAAGCAAAGTAGATTTTAAGTATATTCTATTATTGATGAAGGGCTAAAAATCTGAGAATTTGGAGCTAAATGTTTGTTGATCAAAAGTGCAAAGAACACTTAGTTCTGGCATTATTAAGCTCTTCTATCTGGTTAAAAGAATGGATCCTATTAATATTCTGTTATGCAGATGGGTTACTATATTTCTTTCCTTTTATATCTCTACTTAAGGAGATCATGATTACTGGGTCAGTGGAAGTATTAATTATTCGTAGACAGATCCCATGATCTCTCTAGCAAGCTTCTTGTCAAAGAAGCTCTGACAAAGGGCAAACTTGTGTGTGTTAGTGTCTGGTTCCAATTACATAACCAATGATCAGCTCTCAGCTGGAGGTATCCACAACCCACAACATATGAGTCATGAAAATCTATGTGGTGTTGCTATGGTTTGGATATGGGGTGTCTTCAAGAACTTCCATGTTAATGCAGGAACTGAAATGATTAGATTATTAGAGATTATTATTATTAGACCCTATCAGTGGATTAATCCATTTGTTCCCCATCTGTCATGAACTGAGTAGATTTCCTCTGCCCCACCCTTCTGCCACAACATTTTGCCTCACTTCCTGCAAGAGCAATAGAGTCAGCCAACCATGTACTTGGACTTCTGAAACTGTGAACCCAAAATAAATTTTTCCTCCTCTAAGTTGTTACTGTCAGGTATTTTAGTCACAATGACAAAAAGCAGACTAACATAGGTGTGGTGTAGATGATGTGAAAAAAAAATCCAGCTATTTGTGTGGGGAAACTAGTGATCTAACTGAAGTCCTTTGCTTTGCAGGGGGCCCCCTGGTTTATGTCTTCCCCATAGAGATATATGACATCCTTCCAAAATTGGTTTGAAGGTATAAAAATGATCAAAACAACAAAAATTAGAGATAATTATGCCATGACACCACCAAACAAATGAATCCAAATATATTTTATCACCTTCCACATTTTTCAAAATATAATAGAAACCTTTGATTTCTAGGCACCATGTTTGACTTCATATTGCCCTGTAGGGATGAATGGATATGGAGCTGGAATTTAAACACAGTTTGTGCTAGCTGCTTGAAACTTCAAACACTGTAATAAATAAACTATATAATGCAAAATTATATTAGAGACAAGGAGAATAGCTCCATTTCCCTGTCTGAACAATAAACAAAAAATTTGAACAATACTTTAAAGATGATCAGAACCAATTTTTCATAGTTTTCATTCCAAGTGGAGATATAACGGAAACCTTGTTAAGCTACCTCTCTAATAAAGTGCAACCTAGATCTCATTTTTACAACTGAGTGAGCTTACATGTGTAGGAGGAATTTAACAGTAGAGAAGGAAATTCAGTGATGGGATTGAAACATTTTCTATTCATGCTTTCTTTATTCACGTAAAGTAAATGAGCAGTGGGGACACCAATAAGCTTTTGCTTTACTGCTGTGTTATGGCATTATCTACATCCAAAAGCAGCCTTCTGTAGGTGGGTCTAGGATGGTCTTGCTAGCTTAGTATACATGATCTACTAAGATCACATGGCTTCCCATTTACCTTCCATACTGACTCCCCAAGTCCATTTACATGAAGCCTCTCTTTCCACCACACTGGACTACTCATTATTCTTTGACCCTCCTTAATCTCTCGCCTTTGGTATCTTTGCCAGGAATGTTGGGCATCTACAGCAGGTTAGCCTATGTCCTTTAAGGCTCATAAATACTACATTCTAGGCAACATTTCCTATGACTTATCCAAACTGTTGGTCATTTGCTTCTCTCATAACATTTTGCACAAGACATGATTTTAATCATACTTTACTTCTCCCCATGGATTCTAAGTTCACTTACAGTGAACTTACCAACATTTGTAACACCTCATACATTTGTTTTTTAATGGTCCTAAAGCCTAGCACAGTGATTTTTATGAAACAGTTGCTTAGTTAATGGTGCTACATGACTGAAAAAGTGAAAGGCACTTCATCATCGGCCAGGGCTCTTATGGCTTCAACACAATGCAAAAAATAAAAAAAAAATAAAATAGCAGCAGCTCCATGCTCAAACTGGGCAAGGGTATTCAACTACATAACAGAAGCATTCTCTTGATTTGTCAATAGGATGAACTTTAAAAATCCATCAAGAAAGAGAAAGCATTATGCTAAGTGAAATAAAACAGACTCAGATAAATCAAGGGTCTAATATTTTCTCTCACATTCAGAAGGTAAAACAAAATAAGGGGGAAAACGGTGAGGGGTTGGATAAATAAAGATACTGAAAAGGTTGCTGGATTCCAAGAAGGAAATCAAGAGGGAGGGAGGAGAGACCGGAAAGGGGTGGAAATGCAAAATGAAATTAGCTATGTATGTATATAAATATACCAGAGTGAATTCCAACTTTATATATATATGTAGAAAGCACCAATCAAAAATAAATAAATAAATAAATAAGTTAATAAAATGAAGGTTAGTAGAAAGGAAGAAGAGTAGGGAAAGGGAAGATGGGGACTGAAATGGAATACAACCAATTCTTGCATGTATGATTTTGTCAAAATGTACTCAGCTACTATGTATAACAATAATGCTCTAATAAAAAATTTTTTAAAAGATCCATCCATGCATTTTCTCTGTTTCCCTTTAAAAATGCCCCTGTCATTGCCAACTTGACCTTCTTGTTATTTAACATGAGAATTCCAGGGCTTCTGAGGGTCACTCCTTACTCAGGGAAGTTTAACATCGGTGTTCCCCACATGGTTTTTGTTTTGTGGAATAATTAAATACACCCAATTAAATGCTGCAAAACTTCCTTTATCTATTATAGCCAATGCACAGAGCCACAAAAGCAGCATAAGTTTCCCCCCCACCCCAAGGGCTTTCCCATGTAACAAACTGGCTTAATAGCCATGCATCTGTGTAAGAGTCTTGTCAAACCTTGCTGTGAAATAAGAGAAGAAATGCTTTATTCACTTGTACAGCAATCACTTTGTATACCTCCAAGTAGATTTTCAATGTACAGGAAGTTTCAAATGCATGTCAGATGCAATATTCCAGGCCTTTTTTCTTCTAAATGATAAGGCAAATTGGGTTCCCGGTAGATGTCTGAATATTTATGGACCCTATCTTTTGTCTAGTAAAATGTTTACCTGACTTTAACTAGCACTCAAGACTTTGAGCTGTCATAAACCTTCTCATTAAAAACTTCTCTTTACTGACAAATAGACCCAAAGTCCTAGCTGTGTATCATTTTCAAGGTCTTGCCATATCCTGTTGGTGAATGGGCCTGGGAAATCATTTCTCAAACCACAGGGGTGATCAAGAGGAAAAGCTGCCTGTTCTCTTACTTAGGGCCATTGTTTATAGTGTATATTGAGTGAATATGTCACAAGGTACCTCAATTCTGACTGTTACTAGGAAAGTAGCTATTCTTTGTCTTGCAATTTGCTACAAAATGCACTTCATTTTGTGGTCTCTCAGAGGACATTTCTGGGCTATGTCTTTTCTCCTTTAAGACATTTTAAAGAATTTGCCTAGTTGGAGCTAACAACTCAGCAAGATCCAAAAATAGAGGTGTAAAGTCATGACTCAATTAAAGAACAAATTTAATCCCTTAAAGGTACTCTTTCTTGAAGTATTATTGTTATTAACATGTCTCAAACTCAGCATAAGCCCTATTGATGAAGTGTTTTCTAATCTAATGCAGAGATCAAATATGTCCTCGAAGAATAGGCATATTCTAAGGTAAATTCTATATTAGTTTTAGGCAGCTCTTTCACTGCTGTTACAAAAGACTTGAAAAGAACAATTAGTGGAAGAAAAGTTTATTCTGAGGCTCACAGTTCCCGAGGTCTCAGTCCATAGATGGCTGGCTCTATTGCTCTATGTCTGAGGTAAGCCAAAACATCATGGTGGAAGACAAAATATAAACCCCAAAGACATGCCCCTGACTGACCCTTCTCCTCTAGCCACACCCTCTCTGCCTATAGTTACCAGTTAATCTCTATCAATGGATTAATGTATTGATTAGATTGAGGCTGTCATATCCAATTGTTTCACCTCCAAATTTTCTTGCACTGTCTTATACATGAGCCTTTGGGGGACACCCCATGTCTAAAGCTAACAGCCTCCAATCAAGATATATCCTGAGCAGCTTTCAAGATATTAATTAATATACATCAAGTTGTCCAGTAGGGGAGATGAAAGGCAGCTTTTTGTTGCTATTCTTTAGAATCATATTTGTTACAGGATTTGTGCCAGAAACTTCGTTATATGTTTTTATCCATTTGGATCTTATTGTCATTTCTCCTAAACAGTAATATGTGTAATTTTACCTTTGTCTTAGTTTAATAGCATCGTCTCAACTCTTCTAATTCCTTGTTTCTCAAAGTGTAATCTGAGACCAGATAACACATCAGAGCTTAGTGCAGAATCTCAGGAGGTCTACTCCAGACCTAATGAATCAGTCTGTATTTCAATACATTTCTCAGGTGCATCACATTTATGGCCAAGCTTGAGAAGCATTGTTCTATGTGCTGTTGATCATGACTCTGAATTTTCTATTGCCTGGCTTCCAAAGAGATTCTTGGTTTGGTTCATAATCATTTTATTAATTCTCTAATTCTCACTCAAGAGCCAAACAGCTTGAAATAATCTTTGTAACATTAATATGCCTCTTCATCATCACCACAGACTGGCGGTAAAGTTTAGTTTAGTTTCTCAGTCATCTTCAAGGGGTTTCTGCCTTTCTCTATAAAATCTCCATTACAAAAAGAAAAAGACCCTTTCTTCTCCTATGACATATTTTTGTGGCAAGTCTCCCATTGGAAACATCATTCTTTCCAAATAACATCTTCTGTTTCACCAATGTGCTAGGCATAGCGATTGGAGCCAAGTGTTGGAAGAGGTGCTGTATGCCTTGTAAAACAGCAAGGTTGCGTATCTAAAGTTTTTGGTTAATCCAATATACATACCACATAATGTAATATAAGCGTTAGTAAGGTGTTTAAAGTAGAATTCAACAATATTGCCATTTGTTAGAAGTTGAGGAAGTTAATCAAAACTGCTGAAATTAGATTGAAACTTAAAAGTTTTTATAAGTTCACTTTGACAAGGTGTTTATCCTAAACTCCTGACTCAAATTTCCTACTACTCACTATATGTAGAATCTCAGGCACCACAAAACGACTGTATTCCATCCTGAATATCTTTTTGCTCTTTCATCCTCAGAGCATATTCTTTCTCCCCTCTTAGATTCTTGGAATAATATAGAAACATCTGGGTCATTCTTGCCTTCTCCTTCATCCCCTGTTAACTATCCTGTAGTCTGGTCCATACAGTACCACAAATGTTTCCAAATCTGTTTTCTTTTTAAGATCTCTCATTAAGATCAATTAAATTGCTTTCTGTGGTGTACCTCTGTCATTCATGGTTGTAGATATTTAGTTTTTAATAATCTCTCCACATGTTATTCATTCTCCACAAAAAACAAAATTCTGCCTTTTCAATGTAAAACTGAAAAAAAAAAACCCTAACCAAATAACCCCAAAAGACAAAGACAAACCAAAACAGCAACAACAACAAAAACCTCCTTTAACATGTTCTGAACCCTCTAGCTGTTGGATACAGAGATCTGTTGACTTCTACTAATCAGAAGCACTTGCAAGGGAACTCTGTAGAAACCAATTTAGAATAAGAAATGAGCTGGGAATGGGGCATCCACTTTATTGTCCAGGTGGCAAAGAGGACAACACAATTCTATGGGTGGCAGCCATGGTGGTCACTTCCTCACCAGAGCTGAGAAGGGTGATTTGGGATCAGCAGTGACCACGGTACAACTATGCATGTAATAGGACCTTTAGAAATACATTGTCGTCTGATGTTCAGCATTTATTTTCTCTCAAAACTAATCTCTGGCAAAGATTCCTCCTTGTTTAGAAACTATAGGACATAAAAGATACATTCAAATTTCACTGTTTTTAATTTGTTTTCCAAGCTAGATGAAGTGAGACACTACACTAACACCATTCTGTCAAAAATAGTTTAGAAGATAGTTTTATTAAATCAAAAGGTTCCTTGAAGAGAAACAAATACTAGAATGGGGTATTCAGATTTTAGTGTTTATCATAATGTGGCCTCAATGATATACAATTTTTATATTATCTTTCAGATTTTCTGTGAAAAGGAACACAAAGCTAAAATCGATTAAAGTAAACTTACTGCAAAATGCTTTTTCTGACCTCTCAGTCACCAGCTAAAATTACAGTTATTTAAGTTATGTATTAAAGTTACCCAGTTTTTTTTTCTTATCTTTTTCTTTCACTTTTTTCTCTTAACACTCCCTTTCCTTTCTCATAGATTATTTGTGGGATCGGCAAGGAAATGAATGTTCAGCAAAATCAGGCAATTTGACTAGCGCCAGAGGTTTTCAACATATACTTTTTCTTTCTTTCACGTAAGAGCAAGCCTGGAGCCGTCTGCCTGCCAACAACTACATCTTTCATTCTCATCATGGAGGCAGAACTCCCCCCTCCCACTTCATCATTAAAAGGCAATCTTCAAAGGCAGTTGTTTTTGCTTATTCCCATTGTGACAGATGTTTTATATCATCTACCTCCACATGCTAGCTCATCTGTAAAGGACTGCCCACTCTCAGCAGCCAGCTGTGGAAATAGCTCCATTGTCATCTGTAGCCATTCCCTTGACCTCACTAAAGACCACATGCAAAAGCAGGAAAATAAACAGCCCTGATAACTTCCTTGAAAACATTTTCAGGGTAGGAGACAGCCCCTTCTTGAGGCAAGAGCTCTTTACAAGCCAAAGTTGCATGTAACAAAAGAGAAGCAAGCTCATTTGGAGCCCTCAAATGTCACCACATTAGCCAATTGTAATCCCTAGCTTAAGGAATAATGACGCAATGGCATCTGCGGGCTTGATTCAGCTGAAAACATCTGGTGACTTAGTACAACTTCAATTTGTTGAAATACACATCAGTCGATCGTTGTTTTTTTTTTTTTTTTAATTTTTTTCTTTTGATAGTATAAAGTTCTCACAAAGAAATGTTTATATCACCAATCGTCCAAATGTAATTCATTCCTTAAATGGATAGGCAATTCAAAATAGATTAGGATGTATTTTTAGAAACAAAAATTAATCTACATTTGAAGAAGTCGATCTTGGATTTTTTTTTTTTTGTAATTGACAAAGCTAGATTTTTTTCATAATAAGAATGTTATCCCCTTCAAGTACTAAGAGGACTATTCAAATGAGAGTACACATGCCAAACTATCTGCAATGGCAGAGCCCTAATAACCTTTTGAAAGATGTTTTGGTGACTTGTGAATTTTAGAATCAAGGACATTAAACAACTAATACACTGATTGATACCTACTGAGTGCCCACTATGTCTTACTTTGAAAGAACTTAGAGTTAAGTAACCTTCACAAGCAGTAACTAAGCAAGTTTCAAAATTGTAATGCAGACAAAGTAATTAAGATTAAATTTTCTCACAGTTCTAAGCATTGGCAATACTGTCAAATACTGTCTTCATTTAGTGTAAAATTTGAGCTGGCTGATGCTCACATTCATCTCCTGGGGTCACAGATGAGCCCAAAATTTCTGCTTCCTCCTCTAACTTAGGCCATAGGCTGACTAAGCTGGACACCTCTACAGCAGAAGACTGTGGTCTCCATAGAGCAGCCTGAGATCATTGAGTGCCAGGCTGAAGAACAGAATGTAAGAAGGAAATTGCTCTTAAAAACCAAGGGATAATTGTAGGCACACCAGATTGTGCCTAAAAATATCTTAATAGGTAGCTTGATTACCAGGATCAAAATTTCTTTATAGGGCTAGATTGCTGATATCCTGAGGGATGGATGGCTAATCTCTGAAGGAGAGTTGAGATAATTACATATGTGTTAATTTCCGTTGTCAATCACAGCTCATTTATGAAGAAGGCCTCTTTCACCTTAGCTCTAATAAATGACAGTTGTCAAACTACTTGTTAATGCACTGGTAATATTTTACCATGCCAGGCCTCCTGACCATTTTGCCTACAACCCCCAAATGTTTTTATTCAATTGGCAGTTTTTATTATTTGCATGACTGTAGAATAGCAAACGGGTCTTCCACAAGTCTACACAGCTACCTATTCTGACTGGTATTTTGTAAGATTAAAGAGCCAAAATGTTGAGTTACAATTTCATAATTTCTTTCACAAAATAGACCTCATGAATAGCAATATCTAATAAAAGGTGTTTCTACACAGTGTTCCCAAATATATAAAACTCACACTTTATTAAAAATAATAAGCTACACTGGTTTATGATAGTTTCTGTGATTTTAAAAATAAGTATTTCTCTTATACACATTCATTGGAAACCATAATGAAACAAGAACTCAATTCTTAAAGTTAAAAACACAAATGACGTGCCAAGAATATGTCCACATAAGGAATGATGATTTTAGGATTTTACCCATCCTAGTTAGTACATCTATAGTGTGGATTCAAATGAGTAAAAGTTGAGGGGTTTTTTGTTTTTATTTTTTGGTACCAACAATCGAACCCAGTGGTGCTTAACCACTGAGTCACATCCCAGAACTTTTTATTTTATATTTTGAGATAGGGTCTTGCTAAGTTGCTTAGGGCCTTGCTAAGTTGCTGAGGAACTCTATTTCATAGGAACATGGAGCCTGCTGCTATATAGAATTCCCGGTTCCCAAAGGTAATTCTGGGAGGGAGTCAGAGGCATGCTCAGTATTTAAATAAAATTGTGCAAAATAGAGAAATCATCAAAGACCTTCTTATTTTGATTATAACTACTAAGAGACAAAATTGCAGTGAGATTGCAGCAAGAGAGAAGACAAAAATTATAAGTGGAATTAGCAATTGTGGCAATTATTGACTTCACAAAGTGTGTATTAAGCAAGGGTTAGCATGAAAACTGTCAGTCTATGCATTAAAATGCAGTTCAGATAGCTGTATTTCTTTCCCTGGAAGCTTCACTTCCCTTCCTTCCATGAGAAATTCTCTTTTTCTGGTCTTTTATTTTATCTGTTCATCTCAGGTGTCTTGGAAGAGACACCATAGGCCTCGATGCCACAGATTGGTCAACTAAAATTGATTTTATTTCCCTGGGGGGGAATGGGCTGGGACTCATGGTTGTCCTTTGTTTGGACCCAACTTAGTTATTAGAAGCCACTTGATGAAATCGACTGGATTTATTTCCAGTATTAAAACTCCTGTATTTGGACAATTATTCTCCAAGCCATTCTATTAATGGAGGATTATAAGCAAAACCTCATAAGTATTTTAAAATAACTGATTAGGAATAAACCTTACAGACAAGTAGGATATATTCTGTCTTCATTAATAATTTATTTCTCATTTTAAAACGATGTGAGCCTACATGAAAATAGATGAAAAAAGGCTCTATTTTGTTTTATTTTTAATTTACAAAAATAAGTAACATCTAATAAAAGGAAAATGATAGAATAATATTACTCAAGGAGAAACTATTTGAGTTAGGTGTAATTCAGAACTACTTGGTCTTTTTTATTTAGTAAAGGGAGTGTTGAAAGAATAAAAGGGTCTCCTCTTCAAAAACAAACAAAAATTATTACACAATGTTTAAAATGAATTGCATGTTATAATGATAAACCATCCTGTGTGTGGTAAATTGAAAGGGATTTTTGCTATGGTTTCAGAAAGGGCTCTAGTTAACATAGATTTAACAAATGCAGTGACACTTTTTTAGATTGTGCTTTTACAAAACTTTCTCACAATTATTCATTATGTGTTCCATTTGTCTTTTATGTTTTGTTTTTCTGCAGTATTGGGTATTAAACCCAGGAACACTAACACTGAGCCATACTCCCAGCCCTTTAGAAATTTTGTGTTGAGACAGGGTCTTGCTTAGTTGCTGAGGCTGCCTCTAATTTGCAATCCTTTTGCCTTGGTCTCCCAGGTTACTGGGATTACAGGAGTGCATCACCTCACTAGCTAACCTACCAGTTTTAAAATGCAAAAACTGTTATTAACTTGATAAACTGAAACTTCTCTACAATACTCATGTTATTGTGGGCCATATGAATGGTTATGAAGATTAAAAACAAGGTCTATTAACTTCAGATATCATCCAACATTATATAATTTTGAGCCACAAAGAATTAAAATATGATACTATTTAAATAAATCTGCCACCAAAGTCAAAGCTCTTAACTAAATCATAAAACTCTTTTCCACTTAAAATATAGCCGTGGGATTGCTAAAACATTAAAAGTATCTTACTTATGCTAATTTTATCAAAATTAATGGACATAAAATAACATTAATATTTTGTATTCTATATACAGACAGAACCAATCATATTTTTTATTAATTTCTCAAATTTATTTGCTGTGGGTTAAATTAATAAGCTCAAATATAAAAATTTAATGAAGAATCAAACCAGATATAATGAAATAGAATTGGTGTCAACCGGATTGAAACATACCTGTCCCAGTTCTGCCGCACACTTGTGTGATACTAGAAAAATCAATTAACCTCTCTGAGTCTCATTTCCTTCATCCATAAAAACATTATTCTACAATAGTCAGATTTATCTTTTGTTGTAGCACATGAAATATTATTAAGAGCCTCATAAGAAGATGGAGTGAAGAACTTCTCTGTGACCTAAAAAGGCAGAGTATTGCTCCAGAGAGGAGAAGATTCCAAATTCAAAAGCCAGTGCACCTGCTTGCTGATGCCTGGAACTTTCTAGAAGGCTAATTTTTTTATTGCAGATTAATAAAAAAAAATTGCACATAAGCCAGTCCATTAACCTATTTTCAACCAAGATACTAATCACCAGAAGGCCTTTTAAAAGAAGCACTTGCTCTATAATTTGAGGTGGAATGGAAGGCTATTTTTTATTTCCTCTGGTTCCTCTCTGGGCTCCCCCAAATCCAGGTGTGTATATACACAGGCAGGCATGCGCGCGCGCACACACACACACACACACACACACACACCTCCACACCCATTCTATGTCAGAGCCTGCTAATTATCTCAGAGTCCCATGTATCTTTCTTCAATAGAATTTATGACTAGTTTAATTTCATGTTTATTGATAGACTAATTTGACTTCTCTCTTTCTTTCCCAATATACTGGAAATTTCATAAGGATAGAAATTATACCTGACTTACTGTCTACTACATCCCTGCTTATGTTAACAATATCAGGCACATAGCAGGTTATGTATAAATATTGTTTAAATAAAAAAGCAAAAGATATGTGGAATATCCAAGTGTCTTCAAGGAAGGACATCCCCAACCAGAGGAAAAAATATTGACTATATGGCTGAAGTTCCTAAAAACAAATTATACCTGGTTGACATTGTACCAAAATCTGACTTCAAATATTTGATGTTATTAGTTAGTATATCTTTATTTTCTTATTAACCATTTTTTTTTCCTTGCTTGTACATAAGTTCCATTAGAAAGAAACTTTTATTTTTATTCGGTTTTATTTTGAGGGGATATACTAGAGATTGAACCCTACGATGCTTTACCAGTAAGCTACATCTCCAGTCTTCTTAAATTTTATTTATTTATTTATTTATTTATTTTTGAGGCAGGGACATACTAAGTTATGGAAGTTCTTGGTAAGTTGCATAGGCTGGATTTGAACTTGGGATCCTCTTGCCTCAGCCTCCTGAGTTATTGGGATTACAGACATGAGCCAGTGTACCCAGACTTTGTTTAATTCTGTTTTCTATTCCAAGTTCTTAGAACATTGCTGGGCCCATAGCAGACACATAGGAAGTGTCAAATAAATGAAGAAATGTATGAATGAATACTCTGGCTTCATTTTTCTAACAAGTTTACTGACTTAAAAGCAATCTAAAACCTTTAGAATTAAAGAAAGAAAAATTAGAAAAAATGCACTTTTTTATTCTTTTAAGATTTCATGCAATATATATTTTACTGATTCTACTAAAAATATTCCAGGAGTCATTTAATCACACAATAGTTATAATTTTCAGCTCTTAAGCCATCCCTTGGAGGATTCTTAAATACCTTGAGATTAATAAAATTTAAAACACATTTTCTTTCCTCTAAGGAATCTTTCAAATGAACATATATTTTTCATTTGAAACCCCCATGTTTCTAATCCACTTACACTTGCAGTGTCCTCTCAAGTTGTAAATGAACAGAATACCTTTATTTTATCTATTTTTATGTGGTGCTGAGGATCAAACCCAGTACCTCACATGTGGCACGTGCTCTACCACGGAGCCACAACCCCTGCTACTCCTCTCATAATTTTGATGAGATTTATATGATCATTAACAGGCTACTTTAGGACAAAGATATGCTTTTCCTAAGCGATCAATGAATACATTTTCTAAAAAGCATATAAGGATTAACAAACTGCTTTCAAATAGGTTCAAATTCCAGAATTCTGAGGGAGGTTAGCAATTCAAAATGGAAAAAAAAACCCAAAAACGTAGTACATGTTATCTGGTGGATATCACTTGAAATTGCTCACTTAACAAATTCAGGAAGAGAAGATATACCTTAAACAGAAGTATGGTACAATTTTGTAATTGTCTAACAAATTTAATCTGTATATGACTAAAAGTAAATGCAGAGAGGGGGAAGGAAAGAATAGACTATCCGTGCAAGGATAGAGGTAAAAATAAATAGACTTTCTTTCTTGCATAATCTTGACTGCACTAGGAAATCAACGCTATAACAATTAATTTCATTTTTTAGGACAGTTGTAAAAAAGAAGCTGTGTCACCCAGAGTTTCTCTCATCATATCCCTGGCCATGCATGATAGAAAGGGACAAGATCAAATGACTGGTCCATTCTGATTTGCACAGAACTGTCCATACAACTTCATAAACAAGGGTGATGATAATTAACAGGGGTGCCTTGTTGAATGATTGGAAAGAAACACTGGGAACTCATTCTAGTCCATTTAAAAAAGAAAGTCTGAACGTATATGGTTATACCTTGGAAATTTGTTCAAAGTGCATAATTAAGAATCTTATTTTTTTCTTTGTTAAAATTATAAAAGTAAATAAAATAAAAAGAAAAAAATTTAATACTGGTTCAGGTGTCACTAATGAGATGGTACAGATGAAAGGTCTGTATTTGAAATGTTTAATCCATTTATGTTACAGGTAATATTTCACTAAAAGGCCCCTTTGTTCCTGTCAATGAATCCACACTCTTGACAATTTCAGACTGAACCTCACTGTTAGGAAAAGGTCATGAAGGAAAGTTAAATCTTGAACCATAATCCAATTTGTAAACACTTGCCTAGAGATGTAGACATACTGTTAGGGTTCTTAAGAAACTTACTTTAAACTTCTGCTTTTTAAAAATGTCAAATGGGATGAGGGAAAAGAATTCCATCTATAAAATACTCAGGGCACGGAAAAAAAAAAAAACACAGGAAAACATGATGTTCTTCAATAATTTAGCTCTCACATTCCTTGTATATAATTTTTTGAAGTTGGCTCTTTGAAACACTGGAATTAGTGAGTCATAGGAGCTCATTACTCCTATGCTCAGGAAAAGTAGATCTTATTACTCGCATCAACCATAACATTAGAGGAAAATACAGTTTAACATTCTAAGACCCAAAGATGGGATTATCCAGAAAAGCCAGAAATAGTCTATGCTTGTCTGTACAGGAAGGAGAAAAACTGTTTAGGATCATGAAAAAGAGGCAATCTGTTTTGCAAGCAGCAGAACTGTGGACTTGATAAAGGAGCTAATTGCTTCTTTGGTTTGTACCAGGCAGGGGGTTGCTGCTGGGCCTTTCCATTGTTGTTGCTTTCCCTCTCTAGGTTGGTAGCTATAGAGGAAAACCAATTTAGCAAAACCCAAAAAGTCTGCCTGAACCTTCCTGCAGGATTGGAATGAAAGTTTTTCTCGAACATATAGGACAACTCTCAAAGCCTTTATAGCAAATCCTATACTTCAGTAGAGGCTGAATAATGATCTTTAAGACTTCTGCTAATTTGAAATGTCTCTATTTTCTAATTTCTCACTTGGATCAAAACTGTAAGGTGCACATACATTTGGTTCATTTAAAAAGGCATGTGTAACATAACACGTAGTTAGCATTAAAATTATAGTTATGAAAAAAACAAAATTAAGCTGCTAAAGAATCTTTCTTGAAGGGACATGAACACTCTTGATTTAGTACACGTAAGACAAGTACACTTCATATAATGTCATCATATGAATTCGTATTTCTAAGTCTAAAATGTATCGTATAGCTAAAGCATGGCAATTATTAATGAAAGAAAATGGATTGCTAGAAATCCCATCTGTTCTCTCTAATAGGAATGAATGACTCTCAAGTCTGTTATTGCCACTTTCAAGTGCCAAACCTCAATTTAAAGTTATATATTGAAAGTCTTTATTTGGTCTTACAAATTCAGCATGCCCGAAAGGAATTCCATGTCCCTGATCTTGAATTTATTCCTTCTCTTACACACACTGATTCATTTTAAGAACATTAACCTACTAGGCTAAAATCTGCTAGAGTTCATTTTAAGCACTCCATGCATACATACTCCACATCCCCTTCCTTAGTTCTTTAGTTTCACCTCCATACCTTTTATTCTTTTTATTCTCATCCTAATTTATACCACAAACTTCTTCACTGTTTCATGGTTTGTTTTCTTTTTGTGTGTGTATGTGTGTGTATCATACAAATGCAATTTTGGATATCCTCATATAAACACATTTGCGTTATAAATATAAATCAGTGTTTTATTAAATAATACCTATTATGAAAATCAGCATATGTGGACAGTAACATATCTATACATAGTTTACACACACCCATGCATGCATGTATCAACCCAGCTGTTCATATCATATATATTATAAAGTACCCTTTAAAATAAAGTGCATATATGCATCTCGAAAAGTCAGATCATTTTTTAGTATGATACTAGAATCTAAGAATTTTATCATGTAACATGTAATACAAACAGGGGGGGGGGCATCATAATGATCTTTTGGTATTGATTGAAAATACTTAGATATACAAGACTGAGGAGACAAAAGGCTTTATTGGAAAGTAAGAACTGATTTTTAATATGCAGCATTGTTATGCAGAAATGGTTCTAATGTGTATTGATTAAAAAACCTTTAAGTTTATCTCTCTGATAAAGGGTCTCTCTTGTGAATGGAAGTTTAAATATTGTTATTCAGAGCCCAAGCTGATAATGAGGCTGATTTCCTTTGTGCTAAATGAGAATTGAAAAGCTGAGAGCACAAGGTTCTTTTTAAGGTAGATAAGGAGAGACCTTCTTTCTGATCATTTGCTTCTGGTTTTCTCAGCTTATTTTTAGCATTTCTCTTCTACTTTGTGCAGTAGATTCATACCTATGTACGATTTTGGAAAGAACAAGCTGCACCTTCATTTTTTTTTCCCCTTAGTACTGGGATTGAACTCAGGGACACTGAGCCAATTCCCCAGCCCTATTTTGTATTTTATCTAGAGACAGGGTCTTACTGAGTTGCTTAGCACCTCACTGTTGCTGAGGCTAGCTTTGAACTCTCTATCCTCCTGTCTCAGCCTCCAGAGCCTCTGGAATTACAGGCATGAGCCACGGTGCCCAGCTTTAATTAAAAAAAAAAAATTACACATAAACAGCATGCTGCCAACTGGTTATTTCCATGTCTTCTTACAAGGTTTGCAGGAAGTTTGGTTTTCTTTTCTCTGTTGCTGATAGGGTCAGTTCTCAAGTGCAGCTTCAGAGTTAGCTGAACCTTGAGTATTTACGGTTAGATGAAATCTCTTGACGGTATCAACTACAGCCAAGACCAAGCCATCAATTTATGCAGAGACGCAAATTTTCTCATGTTCCATACTAAATAATTCTATCCTTTTGGTTCAGTTTGCTACCAAGGAGTGCATTTTATACCCAAGTTGCCTCAGCAAGAATGTCAGCATCTAGGGCTACTGAGAGCTATAAGCACTTCTTGAGCCAATAAGTGATGGTGGCTGATTGGTTTCCTGCTGGCCATCAATATTTTAGGCAAAATTTGCCTTTTGAGCTCTTGAAGGCACAGTGCTGCAAGATCTCAAGAATGTGTTCAAATCCTTATGAAGGCTGTGAAGATGCTGCTTGAGGATAATTCTTGCGTCCTTTTGTAACAGTGGTCCCTTTGCCTTCTAAATATAGCCCTCATTGCTGTAAGGCTTATTGTTATTTTTAAATTTTTTTTCTGTTTTATTTATTTATTTTTTACATACATGACAATAGTGGAATGTATTACACTCATTATTACCCATTTATAGCACAAGTTTTCTTAACTCTGTATATAAAGTATGTTCACACCAAATTATGCCATTATACATGCACTCTTTTTTTTGTATTACAACTCTTAATACACATATATTCCACAATTTTTCATATCTCTGTTTGTATATAAGGTATGTTGACACCAACAGCACTAAAAAAGAACAAAATCATGGCATTTGCAGGTAAATGGATGGCATTAGAGAAGATTATGCTAAGTGAAGTTAGCCAATCCCCAAAAAACAAATGTCAATGTTTTCTCTGATATAAGGGAAGAGACTCCAAGTGGGGTAGGGAGGGAAAGCATGGGAGGAAGATTATTTCAAGATAGGGAAGAGGGGTGGGAGGGAAAGGAAGTGGGGAGGGGAATAACAAGGATGGGGGAATGTGATGGTCAGCATTATACAAAATATAAGTAAGAAGATCTTTTTTCTCTTTTCTCTCCTCTTGCTCTCCTTAACAGGATTAAGGAGACAGTGTTGTCTTTTTTCCCCCTAGTTAACTGCTCTTGAACACACCCACTATAGGAAGGAGATGCCTGATGAGGATCTGGGAAGCGAATGTCTCCTAAATTAACAAGTGAATTCTAACCACCACTTGGGTACCCTGGGACCCCTACCAGAGCATACCTGGAATGTAACCCTTGAAGTTCCTTTAAAACCCTCCTGTCCCTCCTGATCTGGAGAGTCACAGCCTTTGGGAGAGAAGTCCCCTGTGTTTCTCCTTTTCTAGCACAGCAATAAACCTACTTTTTCCTTTTTCTCAAATCCCTGTCCTCATTATTAAATTGACATTGATTGGCATTGGAGAAAGGGCTGAGCTTTTGGTTATAATCTTACTGTCCCTTACATGAGGAGGTATCAGCCTTTACCTGGATCATACTACGTCTCAGGTGGTATAATTTTAATAAAATCTTGGTTATGACTAAGGAAGTAAAACACTAAAGAAGTCCCATGTTAACAAACGGGGATTATTACACACATTCTTGTAATGGTGGTCCACTTGACCTTTTGAATATAGCCCTTGCGGCATATTTTACAAGGGACAAGTTTTTCTTTTCCTTTTCTCTCTCAACTCTTCCCTAACCTGGGGGCAGGGAACAAGATTATTGAGTTAGCTGTTCTGTACAGGAAGGAGATGTCTCCAGAAGAACTAGGAAGTGAGGATCTCCCGAATTAACAAGCCAATTTCAACACACCCTCAGGGAACACCTGGGACCCCCAGTCAGGACACATCTGGAATGCAGCCTTTGAATAGCTTCTTTAAAAGCCCTCTGTTTTCCTTGATGGGGGGAATCACAGCCACTGGGACTGGAGTCCCAGTGTTGCTCCTTTGTTAGCAAAGCAATAAAACTTCTTTTTCCTTTTTTTTTTTCCAAAACCATGTCCTCCTATTGGATTGGCATGGCAGCCACAAGGACCCAGCTTTCAGTGACATTTTTACATCAAATGAAGCCATGGAAAACTATGTGCCTGAAGAATAACTACTTAGGTGCACAAGTATATGCTTCTCTCTGTCTACATAAGTGCAGTTTTAAGACAGAGAGAACATTATTCGACACATACTTTTTTTTCTAGAATATAACAGCAGGAAAAAAAAATCCTCTCTGGGCCATCTGATACTTTTTTATTTTTAAATCAGAGAATAAAACAATAGGACCAATTTTATTTATTTAAACTGTTTTGGCCTTAATCTTAGAAAATTCAAGATGAAATGTAGATGTCCCATTGTAGTAACTATGCACAATCTAAGTTTTAAGAAATATATTTTCTCTGTTATGATTTTTTGTTCCATTTTTCTTGGTTTAACCTTTTGAACAGGTCTTTTCTTGTAAGTAGCCTTGGTGCATTTTTTAAGAGTAGATGAGACAGATGTAAGCCCTTGTTACTCTTGGTTCTGAATAGAGTGGATATTTCTTTTTTATTCAGTTCCATATTGGTACCCAAAAGTGGCAGGAGGGTGTCCTTGGAAAATCAGGTCCTAAAGTAGTAGATATTAAAGTTGTTCTGATACTACATGTACAAATTTATTTTTTAAATTCATTCTTTTATTCACCCCAAATAGAGTGTTTACCTACATGGCAAGGAAAAAGAGTTACAGCTTAGTCCTAACAAACAGATCTATCAATTTTTCAGATTTTTAGGAAGGAAAAGAGACAATACGAAACAGAATGAAGAAAAATAATTTTCATTTGCTACAGTGTTTGCCCAAAATGTTCACATATGGCCAGTAAGGGCATAAGCAATGCACATACTAAATTCTGGAATGTTAAAATAAGCATACAAGGTCTCCTACACCCTTGCCAGACTTCTCAGAACAGTGGTTAGAGGAGAAATGGGGAAATAAATACACAGTGTCTCTGGTATAATCAAATCTGCAAATAAAAAGCAGCCAGAATCTACACCATGAATATGAGAATTTTCCTAAGTTGTTTTTTAGCAAACTTTTAAAATAGTTTTTTCTTATCTCTCTCTTCTCCACCTCCCTCTCCTATACCTCCTAATTGGTTGACCTACAAAACCCAAGCTATTCAAGACCATTAACCATGATCCTGCATTGCAGATGTAGTCCTGAAGTAGAAATAACTAAGCTCTTCAAGATCAATTTTCAAAGAAAAACAAAGTTTCCCAATGACATTCTGAGAGGCAAGAAATAGAGAATAATGCATTTTAATATTTAGGGATACTGTTAATATTTAAACCCATTTTTGACTGCATGTTTAATGAATTCTCAAATACTTCATATAACTGGTAAAGACTTAGATATGTGAAGACATTTTCTTCCAAAGTGCTAGGAAAGAGCAAATGGTTCTGTACAGACGCTCTGTCCCCTCCTCCTCAGTCCTTCAGTGATTTCATTAGTAGTTTTTGTTGCCCTGGCAACATTTGTAAAATAAATGATTTACCCTTTCTCTATATGATTTTGTTGCCCTGGTAACTTGCTGTTTTCTAGAGAGTCTGACCTGGACATTCTTTTGGCTGTATGTTTGCTTTCTTTAGGAAACAGAGCTTTAATAGACTGAATACTTAGCATTATGTTTCTATTTAATTATATTTAATATGCTAAGTGGCTATTAAGGAAGTAATGCCAATGTCTTCCGGAAGGAACTGGCAAGGTAGTGATATTCTGGTTTACTGATGAAGTGATGAAGACATTGGAAGTACTGTCCAAGGACTCATTGGAGGTCGTGTATGATTGGAATTCCATCTCTTAGCAGCTGTCAGTCTCCTGTTCAGAATGGTGTGTCTGATGTTTTAAAAAGTAATACATTACAGTTTGAGCTTATTCTTTCTTTTTTATGATGTATAGTAAAATAACATTAAAGCACATGGAGAAAAGGCATATACACACATGCAAACATACACACGCATGCACAAATGTGTACATGTACACACACACACAAATACATATAACATTTCTATAGTATTGAAGTTGAAAGTTTTCAATCAGTGTTAATTGCTTGTGTGAAAAAATTACAGAGACAGTGGCTTATAGATGTATAGCTGTGTACTCTGGAGCTGTGTTGGTATCTGGTACTTGGCAGATGGCAACCTCTATATCTGATAAAATTTTTAGGAGTATAAAAAGTTATTTTTCAATTTCAAAAGATTCTGGTATCACTACAACTTCTAGATAGATACTCCAGGGTAGAAGGCAGGGTCCTTAGCAGGAAATGTGCACACTCAGAAGCTTTTGGAAGATCTATTTGGATAATGAATGTTATCCACAAAACTATTTTTAAAGGCATAAAATTACTTTATGTTCAGAGTCTTTACATAAGGCATTTTTATAAAGCATTTTCCCATTATGATTGAGTTATCTATTTCTCCATTGGAAATTATGACTTTCACACACATAAGTGACATAATTTACTTTTTCTGTTTTATATTTACAAATAAACCTAAATTCTAGACAACAGCATTGGGATTTTTCAAGCTAATCAAAATATGTAGGAAAGTTGGTCAGAGCTGACTAAATGAAAGTTGTCCTTTAAAAACCAAAAGTTACCTTTCCAACCTAATCTTTCCTTATTCCATAACAGAAATTTCACTTACTAAAGATTATTTGCCTCTCTGCCCTGAAATAATTTGAGATCCCTCCCCATACTTTATGTATGGGGATAATTTTTTTTTTCCAACTAAAATGCCCTCTTAAAGGTCATGTGTATATCTTTGTTTTTCCTTGTCCTTAACTGTTCAAAGTTGCTCCCTCATTTTCAATGTTATATAATTGCTAAACCTGTGACACAGTTTCATCTGTCCATTTTTAATCAAATCATTTTAAGCATATAAAATATTTCTCTACAATTAAATTGCACATCCGAAGAAAGATTATTTTTTATTTCTCTTCTCCCATTTCCAATACAAAAAGCATAGTATATGCATATCTGAAGCTCAAGAATTAAAAAAAAAGTTTTAAATTGAATCCCAGTATCCTAATTTCATAAGATGAAGAGTCAATGACTAGTATAGCTAATGGCTCAAGAAAAGGAAGTCTGAATAAAGTGAAAATATAAGGAAAACATTCCTCTCATTTTAACACAATAAAGATCATTAGGAAACAAAATGAAAACTCCATATATTCTTAAAAATGACAAACCATTGACCTAAAACTAGCAATTTCTTTCAAAACAGTTGCCCACAAATCATTTTTACTTTGTGCTATACTTAAAATCCATACGGTCCAAAAGATCAACAACTAATTACGAAGGCTCTAATATTACAAATTTGGTTAAGATCATGGCATTTTGCAATTCAGTTGCTTTGAGCATTTAGCAACTAAATCATCAACTATGCAACAATCTGGTGGAGTCTGTAAAGTTCCTAGGTGATACTCACAAATCCACAAACCGATTATGTGTTTTAGTCTACTGTGAACATGTCTGACAGAAACCATAAGTTAATTAAAACTGAGTTTGGTGGAGTAAGTACATCTATTTGCAAAAGCAAAAATGGATTTTTTGTATGTGAATTTCTTGAAAACTTCAATATTAGATACTTCCAATACTATTTAAAATTATTTCAGAATTTAGGGGAAAAAGAGTCCAAATGATTTTTGTGAAGTTTTTGTAATTCTCATATTCAAAACTGACTAAAATAGTACACCTAAAAGAGATTATCACTTGATAATTTCACTAATAAACACTGATGCCAAAATAATAAATAAAATATTAATGAGTATAATTAGAAATATGTCTTTAAGAAGTACACAACAAAATATGTCTTTAAGAAGTACACAACATGGACAAATGGTGTTCATGTTAGAGAGGCTCCATCTTAAAAAATAATAATTATAATCCAATTAATACTGATATATTAATAAAATTAAATTGGTCAAAGGAAAACTGACTTATAATAGTTTTTTTGAAAGACTTTTGATTAAATTCAATATCTAATTAAAGAAGACAAATATTTCCTAGCAGCATTTCCATTATGATAAGGATTAAATAAAATTATGTACTCCAATGATATTTTTACAGAAAATAAATTATAAAGTATAAATATTAAAAATGAGGTGGAAAATATATTATTTAAGATAGCTATGAAACTCTATCAATCACTGATGTACAATATGGAAAAAATAAGAGAATTTAGAAAGATAGCTATTATGAAAATTATTTCATATTATGGGATGGAAGAACAGGCTAAATAGCATCATGAATGATCAACCAAACCTTTCCCAAAGGTGGATATTCTCTAGGACAGCTAATCAGGTACACTGGGGGAAGGGGAGACTACATTAAATTAAGAGAATCTTAAAGTACAATAACTAAATGTAATATGTAGTCATTGATTGCTTTTTGGTTTGTGTAAATCAACTGTAAAAGTAATTTTGGATGAGTTGAGAAAATTTGATAAAAGGACAAAAAATTTCTTCATGTGGGAAAATGGAGATTATTAGCTAATTGTTTTAAAAATGTTTGTACTGTGTGATCTCATTTTGATAAAAGATATACATATGTGTGATATTTACTAGTGTTTGTGTGTGTACTCAGATGTTGGTAGATAAGTAGATGTAGATATAAATACAGATGAGTATCTCGACATATGTAATATTATATCCTAATTGGAATAATCTCTCTTAAGCGGGAATTGGTGTTTATATATTCCTGTTTTCACTTAGGTATATATTCTAAATTTCAACAATGCTTTGAATAATTAAAGGATATTTTACAAAGAAAATTGGCATATAAGAGTAAATTACTTTTCTATATACCATAGTGACCAATGAGAAAATAGAATACAAATTTCAGAACTACTACAGTAACAAAAATTTTAATATGTCAAAGAAAACACACATTTAAGAAATACATTGGACATATAAGGAAGAAACTTAAATGCTCTTTGAATGGCTCAGAAATCATAATAGAATTCTAAAGTAAATGCAAAAACATTTGGAAAAATCTTTTTCTAAAATATTAGAATTTTTTTCCAATTGTCTCTTGTCTTACAAGTCAATATATAATATTCAACACGATACCAATCTGAATTTCAGTAAATTTTTCTAGCTTGGTAACATGCTACTAAAACTCATACAAAAATGTCAATTTTCTAGAGAAGTTCTTGAGAGCAGGGGGTGAAAACATTATTAAGGATAAGTTCAATCAGTGTATGAGATGTTGTAAGTTTACAGTAATTAAATAGAGCAATTGTAGAAACAAAAAAGCCAGTAAGAAACAGAATAGAGTTCAGAAATAGTCCCAAACATGAACAGAGATTTACTCTGTGGTAAATATCGGCATAAATTTTTATATCAGTAGAGAAAATATAGATGGCTTATTTGGTAGAATTTTTTTTATGACAATTGGTTATACATTTAAGAAAAAAAAGACCTGGATCATTATCTCATCAAATACTACAAAAATAAAATTGCAAAGTACTATAAATGCATTATGGAACATACAATAATTTAAATTTTACAGTCATTAGAGTCTTTCAAACAGAATCCCTATGCTCTATAGCAGTGGTTGACCAAAGGGCCTGAAAGCCAAATGTGGCCCTCATCTGTTTCTATAAATAAAGTTTTATTAGAACCGTTACACCATTCATTTATGTGTTGTTCACACTACAACCACAAAACTGAGTAGGTGTGACAGAGTCCATATGGCACACTAAATTAAAAATATTTACTATTTGGCTGTTTATAGAAAATGTTTGCTGACTCTTACTCTAAAGAGAATGACTGGGCCAAGGGAACATAAATAAATTAAAGATAAATCTGAATACATAAATACCAACCTTTTACATATAAAAACCCATACAATTAAAATTCAAATAAATTGAGAAAATATCTAAGCTAAAGCAAGTGTTGATATACTGATTATAATATTTTATAAATAAGATCAAGATCCTAAGAGAAAAATGAGTAAGGTGAATGAAATTGGAGGTCAGAGAAAAAGAAAATACAATAGATCCATAAACACATGAAAAGCAACTCAACTCCTCCAGGACTCAAAGAAATAAAAGTAAAACATCAGTAAGACACATTCAATAAGACACATTCTACCAAATATTTAAAACTTGAAATCAACCTATGTTAATGGAAGCCCCAAGGAAAGAAAATCAGTTATTAAAATATAATTTGACAATGATGTATGACAAATTTTAAAACATGTGCACCTTTTATGCTAGCAACTTTTCCTTCAGATATTTTCTTACTAGGACTCAATATTAGAATCTTGAGTTTCTAAGCAAGTAGTAAAAGAAGCAACTTAAGGAACTATGCATGGGAAATCAGTTAAATAGCTTTTAGTGCATTTATGATATATTATGAATTTTTTTAAAAGGCTGATATAGAACTGTATGTGTCTTGTATGTAATGATATCCCAAACATTCTTGCTATGTTTTGATGTGGTTTATCCCCCGCAAAGTTTTGTGTTTTGGAAGCTTAAACCATACTGTAAGACTACTGAAAGGTAGTGGGACCTTTAAGAGGTGGGGCCTAATAATGGGAGAGAATTGGGTTATGATCTACCTCACAAATGGATTAATGCTAGTTGCATGCAGTGGGTAGAGTTTTGCAGGAGCCATTTATTTCCCAGGATAGTGGGTCAATATAAAAGAGTGAGGCTGGAGTCTCCTTGATCTTTTTCGTTCTCTTTCATGATGTGATCCCTCTCTTGCATGCTTTCTTAAGCAGACAGAAGACCCTCACCTGGGGCCAGAGAGATATGACTGCCTCATCTTGGAATTTCAGCTCCCCAAACTGTAAGCCAAAGGAAATTTCTTTTCTTTATAAAACATCTACCTGCAGGTATTTTGTTATAGCTACAAAACAAATTAAAATAATCCTATTGGAGAAAAATAAAGCAAATTGTAATACAATATTTCCAATCTCAAATATTTGTTTATAATACATTTACATGAATATGCATATATACTGTTATATGCATAAATTGGATGGTAACATGGATTTGTTAACAATGTTCATTTCTGCAGAATAGAAATGATGAGTAAAGGATTTCTAGTTTTCTGTCTTTTAAACTTCTGTGCACTTAAATAGTGGGCCTTGAATGCCACTGTTTACAGATTTTTTTTTAAATAAAGTCAACTAATATTTTTGAAAAACTACTATAGAACTTTGGATTTACATTTAACATAGCAAAGTCAGCTCTGTAAAGTAGTTAAGGTGTCTCAGAGACTTGCTACAAAATTGTTTTGTTCATATTTACTTCACCCCAGAAGTACATCTAAAAGGAGGCAACAATGGAAAGAAAATATGGCTCCTAAGTTTGGGTCTCACTCACTTGAATTCTTTCCTGACAGAAATAATATTTATGGGTTAGGGAAGCTGTTTCTTGATGTTGTTAAGTTGAAAAATATTTTATATTAATATATGTATTTGTTTAGCTAAGTTAACTCAGAGAATAAAACTATTTTGCTCTGGTACTTTGGTAATGAAAACATGAGGGTTATCATTTTTGTCTGGCTCAGGTATTACAGTAAAAGAGAAATATCTCAAAACCTTGTTTTTTGAACAGTTATAATATTCTGTAGTATTTGGTATATTGTCAAATTTGGTGATATGCTTTTTCAGAAAACACACTTGGAAATTTAGAGGACAAACTACAGCTTAGGCTTCACCTATGTGGAGGTAAAGAATAATCAAATCAAGTATTCTGGCTCTCTTATAAAGCCTTGTTGTAGAAAGAAAGTTTATATTTGTTCTTTAGCTGTAAACCTAGGTTTTATTAATCAGAAAAACGACAATTGAACTATGCATGGTGACAAATCTTCTAATGATTCAATGAAGGCATCTTAAGTTCCTTACATTACTGTAATTAGATAACCATTTTGTAATTAAGTAAAAATGAAAGATGAACTTTCTCCCTGAGATGAAATAGGGCTAACCATATGAAAAATAGCATATTTATGATTCAAATGAGCCTAAATAGAATTTAAGAGAATGGGACTGAACTTTTCTCTTGGGAAGTATTATTTTTTTTTCTCCATGTCAGAAGCACAAATTTAACAAAATATCCAATGTAGTGGGAATTTCAACCACTTATGGACATGCCATCCTACTATAACATACTGTTCTGTAGATACTTGGTGTAATCCAATTAATTATTAATATTCTGTTGGTGTGATGGTACAGTTTGGAGTAGAGTATAATCATACAAATACAAGTAACCAAATTGCATTGACAGAGTCAGTATATTTACTTGCTCACAGCAAAAAGTGAATTCATAATTTAGGAGGCAGCCCTCTGTCCTTAGATTCTGTTCAAATGATCAACAATAAAGTGCAAACAGAAATGGGCTTGCTTCATTCAATAAGATCCCAGAGTCCAAAAACTGTGATCTGTTTTCTTGCACAAATACCGGAATGGCTATAACCCATGAGAGGAGATTCCCTTTTCCAAGAGCCTTTTTCTAAATCTGCAAAAAAAAAAAAAAAAAAAAAAAAAACCAACCCCCCCAAAAAAAAACCACTCTGCACACTACTTTGAAAATTAAATCTCCAGAGAAGCCAGCTGGAATGGAAAAATTGAGCAAACTATATGCTTATGTTTTTTGTTCCTCATCTTCTTCTTGTTCTATTCCCTTCTTGACATCAATTTACTTCTCTCTCAACAACACAATACTCCTCCAGCTTAACCATTCATCTACCATAGAAAAAAGACCAAGGGCACTGTGCTGTACTGTAATACTTTGCTGAAAGACTGATTCTTTTCAGATACAACCCTGATTGAGACCATAGGGCCCCTTTAGTCGACTCTGAAAAGGAATCTGAAGGGCTTCTGGTCCCGGTGATCAATGCATCTGGCTTCCTCTCCAGAGTCTGTGAGTAAGCTGGGAAGAAGATGCCTCCACAGTGAGAGGTCAAACAGGAGATTTTCTTCAAATGAGGAAGAGAGATGTGATAGGAGAGGAAAGTTGCAACTGCAGTGAATTTATGGGCAACATATTAAGACATGGATATTGACATTTTGAATTTATTTTTTCAAGCAGATTCCAGTTACTGATAAAGAAGGTACCCAATGGGCCTTTACTTTAAGTACAAGGTGTTGAATGGTTTGGTAAGTAAATGAAATAAGTACCGATCTAAACAATTGGACTTATTTATAGCCAGAAAGTTTATCCTCACCAAACTCATTAGCAAAGTGAGTTAAAAAAAAAAAAAGAAAACATTGGTAAGCTGGGGTTGTGGCTAAGTGGTAGAATGCTTGCCTAGTAGCTGTGAGGCACTGGGTTCAATCCTCAGCACCACATTAAATAAATAAATCTTATTAAAAAACCCACTGTGAATGTGGTAGAAGTCTCCACTTTTTTTTCTATACCAGCACTCCTTTTCTACAATTGGATAATCTAAAACATAATGTGAAATCTACATATATAACTTAATACCTTATTTCATTTATTGAACAAAACACCTAATTATTTAGATGTTATTATGTCTATCTTACAAATGAGAAAAGCGCAGTTCAGAAAGTTTAAGGAAATCCCCATCTGTAGAAGGGTTTCCTAGGCTGATATGAGTAACCCAGAATCTATGTTATTAATCATCAATTCATTCATTCATTCTTCTAAGATACAGGTTATTTTGTTTCTTCACTTCAAAAAGCTTAAGTATTTTTATTTTTTAGCATGATATTGTGATTGATTTAACTTAATTTCATTGTGAGAATGAAATTAAGGCCAGTTGGGTAATACATACAACCACTAAGACTGTTAACAGGGCAAAGACTGGTAGTATAAACTCTGTGTTCCCATGACACTGTTTAGTTATTTTTTTCCATGGTAAAAACAACAATGTGGTGGGTGGTCCAACTATTCCTTTTTCCAGGAATCTGCCTCAGTTAGACATTACATTTTATGTTTAGTGGCCTAAGCTCAATCATGATGTGCAGTGTAGTTATGGGACGTGACACATGATATCAATGAGCAGAAGCCACAGCAAGCAAAATCCAAGGAGACAAAGTAAAACACACACACACACACATACACACACACAAACATACACACACACTCCCCTATTGCCAGAGGAAGATACATGAGAAATATACATGCAACCATGAGGTTGAAGCTATTCTGGGCTGGAGAAAGAGGTAGCTGAAAAACTTAGCTGAGGTCCTCAGTAACCGTTCAAATGAAGACCTGAATAACCCTCCTGGATCCTCCTCCTAATGGCTCAAGAAATACTAAGGAGTTTCTATATTTTGACTATCTAAATATTTTGCCAGAGCTGCATTCTTTTTAGCCACAAAGAGATGATGTGTAACCTTGGTGTGAAGACTGAGTAAGCATTATTGCTCTGCTGATAAGCACATTATTTCTTTAGACAGTGGTTGTTTCCTTTTGGAGTCTCTTCTTTAGAACTTGGCAGGTCTCTCTGCTTTTCCTATGCTAGCTCAGACCATGCTATGCTATATGTTGGTTTGACAACACATGTTGAATTTTACCTCATGATTTGGATAGTAGAGTAAGCCTGGATTTGCTGCATATTAGTATGATTTATAGAACACAGAGCAGATGAACTCAGGAAACCCCCAAGGTGTGTAAATAATAGTAAATAGAGGGATTTACAAAATATTCCAAAGTTCTGCTGTAGTAACCTACCTATTGGTATTCTTTAAATTAAAAACAAACTGTTGAAATGTTAGCAGCAACATAAGTTCCTTTTTTAAAAAAAAAAGAAATGGACAAAGTTCAAATATGAAAAACAGATTCTCTGGTTCTCTGAGTGCAGAGAACTCCATGGTCTTTAAACTTAGCTTTTAAAAAGGGTGAAAATGCAGCGTTACTCCTTTGTACAACTAACATATTCCATGATAAGGATAATGGTAATAATAATGCACAGCATTTCATATTTTTTCATTGTTTTCATAGACATTCTCATTTGATCCTCTCTAAAGCACTGTTAAATCTAGTGATAGAAAAGGACACAAAGCCATAGATGTGAGCTACCCAGGAGTACACCAGAGAGCAGTCAGGCTCTCTCATCTGTCTCACACTCTTATGAGTGTGTTGTTATTGAAACACACATCTCTCTCTCTCTCTCTGTCTCTCTCTCTCTCTCTCTCTCTCTCTCTCTCTCTGAGCTAGAAAATCTTGAAAATGAGACAAGATAAAAGGAATATTGGCCTCCATCCTAGATTCTAATGTTCTATCATGCTCTTCCTTTAGAACAGATGTAATGTGCCAGAAAAATGGGAAATTTAGCCTGCAGAGAATAATTTGAATATTTTTTGGATGACATTTCCCACTAAAGAAAAGAAGACCTATAGCTAGCTAACTTTATAAAACAACAACAACAACAACAAACTACCCACCTTGCTATCTATAGATCATCATCTATCAGCACAGAACTACCTTCACATTTCAGATATATTGCTTAAAGTCAACACTTGGCTTTGATACTCAAAATTGACCCCAAACCCCATCAGACGACATCTGAAGAAGGAAAATGAAGACTTTTCTGGTATAAGGATTTAACAGAGTTCTGAGTTCTTGTATAAAGCAAAAGTTTCTCATTCATAACAAATAGTAGACATCAGCTGGGAGGTTGACTGCTTTTGTGCTATTTCCTACAATAAAGTTTCTATCTATCTCTTCTTTCCCTCTTTATCTACCTGTGTCTCTCTAGCTATCAGTTGTACATGCTTTTGTAGATATTTTCAGGAACAGCTTTTTATCTGGAGAACATGGCTGCCTGAAAGAGTTATAGAATATAACAAAAGCTTTACCCCGAAGCTTCGATGCATTACAAAAGCTTGCACTTGGATAAGAGAAATATTGAGCCTCAGGTGACTGAGAACACTTACTGTTGGTTGCATAACGTATGGCGGATGAGGCATCCATGAAGTACTCTGGACCTATATCAAA
Source organism: Marmota monax (assembly GCF_021218885.2). Classification (NCBI taxonomy): domain Eukaryota; kingdom Metazoa; phylum Chordata; class Mammalia; order Rodentia; family Sciuridae; genus Marmota; species Marmota monax. The sequence continues at coordinate 4,504,340 of NW_026695228.1, read as the reverse complement.
CAGCATTTATTAGCACAAAGCAATCACAGAGAGAACTGGTTCTTGTGTTCAGTGGAGTCACACTAGGTCATAAGGAAGTGGATTCCATCTGACTTTACAGCTAATTAATGCTCAAAACTAAGGATCAAAAGGGAATTCTTAGACCTGAGTAATTTGGTCCCTGAGACAATGAAATAAAGCAACTTCCCATTTCACTGGCTGGCTTCACTTTTAGTGTCCACATGGACGAGACTGGATCTTGAAGCATATTTGAGGTTGGTATTGAAGATTCAAGACTTAGAAGGCCTCAGAGACTATTTGCAGGTCAGTTCCCAGGTATACCCTGGCAAATAATGAAGGAAGCAAGAGTTAACTGCTAGACCTCCTCTTTTTCTCTCTTTGGTTGTGACTTTAAATCCTCAGGTGATCCCAATCTTAGAAAAATGTCCAAGCAGCAAAAGTGGTATTTAAAAAAATGAAGAAATAAACCAGAAAATTGTGAGGAGTGCTTTGGGCTAAACCCAAGTTAAACAAGTTTGGAAATTCTTTTTTTTTTTTTTTCTCTCTCTCTCATGGCAATTGGTATAGAGAATAGAAATGTGCATTTGAGCCAGCCAGCTCTTCTTAAAGGTATCATGTATCAGTCAAATGAGAAAGTCAGACTGTACAAGCTGACTGTCACATAGGAAACCATGAAGATTTTGTTTTCCAATACACTCACACCAACAAAATTGCCAATTCACTTTACATTATGAAAACATAAAAGTGGTGAAAAGCCAAGAGTCAACAACATGGGAAATTGCTGTAATCTCTTTTTTTTTTGAAAGAAAAGAACTAGAGTTAAATTTCACATATGAGCCCTCCCAAGTGAAGTGTCTTTTCTGTGCATTTTTTATTCATATCTCCAAAGTGCTCTACACTGTGGCTTAGTGGGTGGTCTTGGCTGAAGCAGAGACCAAGAATAGAAAAAAGAAAGCGCGCGCACACGCGCATGCACACACACAAACACATGCACACACAAACACACGCGCACGAACACACACGCTGGCCTGCAGGAAGAATAAAAACTGGATAGCACCTGCATATGGCCTCATGGGTCCCAAGGAAAGACAATTAAGAAATCAGCCTTTCTAGGACCCCCTAATGCAATTCAAACAAAAGTCCATTCCATTCGCCCATGGGTATATTTCAAGAGTGTAGAAAAAGAGTGAAAATGATCTGCTTCAGGGAGAATCAGTGAAAGAAAAATGCACATAGTCTTAAGTTTGATGCTCTGATAGCTGGGACATCCTGAAATGAAGTATGCAGTGGCTCAATAAGGTGAAACTTCACTGAATTAGTAGCAGTCAGCACCATGATAGTTTTACCCACTGTAAAACGTCCAACCCCACCATTTGCAAAACACAGAGAAGCACGTGCTGGTTCTCTCTTTCACAACTTTTTTTTAAAAAGAAATACTTCCTAGATATAGCATTTATAGGCATTTTCTAATCAGAATTAGAAGAGTTGTTTGAAGAATAACTAGGTAAAGAGAAGAAGGGAGTAATATCACATCTCTCAAAGGAATAATGAATATTTTTTTTTCAGGGAAAAGTGTGACTATTTCAATCCACCTGTGCACTTGGAATGACTGGTCGCAACATTTGGTTTAAGACACATTGGGTCTCAGATTTTCTTGTGTTCCAACATGTGGAATCACAGAGATCCCTTTTGATCTCTCTGGAACTGAGAATGAAATATAAACAGGGAGCAGGAATCACTTTTACCACTTTGATAATTTTGCTTATTTGGTGGGGGAAGTATGATTTAACCTCTATCTGTGTAGCTGTGACAAAATGAGATGACAATGGTGAAATATTCTAGAATAAGTGAAGGGATTGCTAGAAATGTGCTTTTCGGAAAGACACAATAGGGAACATGAACAACCAAAATAACAGACAACAAATAAAATAATTCCCCAGTGGTAAGAGAGCTGTACTAACAGTGGCTGGCAAGTTGCATAATCATAAAAACTCAGCAGGAAGAATGAAAAGCATGTTGGATTTTATTATTCAGTGAATTGATGCAAACAGGCCCTAGAAAGTATAGACTAATTCATAACTTGAGCATTATCACACTAAGAGGAGACTATAGTATATGAGGACATTTTTTTTTTTTTCGATTAATTCTAAATGTGCCCTTTTTGCCTCTACATAGTGAATTACTGGTAAGGAAGATCTCTCCTGAGGTGCAGGTGAATCAGACATACCTGGTATGTGGAGACAGGGGAAGCAGCAATGAATGGCGTGATAGATGTCTGTGGAATCATGCGGTTGGTTGCAATACTGTACGGTGAAGAATAAAATCTGCAAACAGAAAAAAAAAAAAGGAAGAAGAAGAAGAAGATTTCATGAAGCTTCTGAACGCCTGGCTACTGATCAATGCTACTGAGCACGTTTTAGAAAGACAAGGGTTCCACCCTCATGATTTTCCACCAACTCTTAATAGGAGCATCCAGGGGATTAACAGTATTGGATTCCACTAAGAGAAGTCAATCATTGAACAAAATGACTACTTCAAGTCATTATATAAAATTAGCTGCAAAAAAATCTCTCTAATGCCAGGTGAATATAACAGTAATTTAATCAACAAGATCAGAAAATCCATGGTCATCATTCTTTTCAAAAAAGGTCAAGCCATTCTAAAGCTCTGTGGGCGAAAGGCAAACGAAAACACCAAGTTTTGTGAAGATGGCTAATATACCAACAGGAACTGTATCTGTCTCTTTATTCAAGAAATAAGGATCAGTTCTTAGGAAGTTCTGGATAGTTTTGTGCTAGACATTGTGCCCTCATGCAGAGAATTCTTTCTCCACGAAAAGAGAAGAAAGAGGAAAATTAGTGTATAAAAATAGGAATATTTTCTGGATTCAGTGAAGATGGAGAAACTGGATCTATATGACAGACTCTTGGAGACTCTGGGGTCCTTCATAGAACAATTATAAAGTGATACTGAGCAAAATCAGGATTTCACATGCCACAAGTGGGATGATTCTTCTGGAGATCTAGTAATGAGTGGATCCTAGAAATAGAAATAAGTTGTATGCCCTTCTTTCTTCAGGATGTACCTTTGAATTCATGAGTTGCTTGATGCTCAAATTCATCAGCAGAAATTTAAGTCATTTTTTTCTCCTTCCTATAAGTGAAAGGCTAGAGTGGCAAGCCACAGAACAAATAAAACCAGGTTTCCTGGGATGGAGTATTTTGCTGATGTAAGGACTGAGAGAGAAAAATGAATATCAGGGATAAAGGAATCATTACTTGAGTTTTACCATATGCCTATCAAAAATCAATTACTATGTTCATTTTTTTAAATTATTGAGACAAAGTCCTAATAAGCCTTAGTAGTCACTGATGTTTTATTCATAGAGAATTTCCTAGGTTATTTGAAAAGGAAGCATTTCCTGAGACTGCTATTGAATGTAGACAAACGAAAAGTAAAGGTTGCCAGGATTTAAGGAGTAAATTCTTCAAGTAAGGATTAGGGGTTGATAGTCTTAACTTTATTTTATCTAGTTTTTAACAAGAATTTTATGAGGCCACACACTTTTAATATCTAAAAAAAAAAGTATACCTGAAAAATAATTAGTCCATTCTACATTATATCATTTGTATCCAATGGACCCCTAAATTTATAGTTGTACATTTTTAAAATATAAATATATATATATATATATATATATATATATATATATATATATATATATATGGCTACATGTCTATTAGGATGGCAAAACAAAGCAAAACAAAACAAAGCTGGGTGCTGACAAGGATTCAAAAAAAGTAGAATTCTCATTCATTGCTCCTGGAAACGCACAATAGTGCAGCCATTTTAGAAAACAGTTTGACTGTTTCTTAAAGTTAACAGTACACACATCATAAGACTCAGGAATGTCACTCTTCTCAATAAAAAAATTCATGAAAATTTTTTCTTTAAACAAAGAGACTAATGTGAATGTTTATAGAAGCTATGTTTATATTTGCCTGGAATTAGAAAGACCTTAAATGTCATTGAACTGATTGATAAACTATGGTGTATTCATGCAATGAAATACTACTAGGGGATTAAAAAACAATAGGGTCACCCCTTGGTCTCATGTGTGATTGGTTCCAGGACCCACCACAAATACCAAAATGCAAGGATGCTGAAGTCCCATGTATAAAATAGGGTAATGTTTTCATTGATTCTGAGTACATTTCCTATATTCTTTGTGTCCCCTCTTAATTACTTATTATACCCAGTACAATGTAAATACTATACAATTAGTTGCTATTCTGTATTATTCAGGAAATAATGTCAAGAGAAAAGTTTGTGTATTTTTAATACAGACATATTTTTTCCCCAAATATTTTCTCTCTTAGTTGAATTAGTGGGTGTGGAATCCACAGACAGTGAGGGTCGAATGTAACTACTGGTACATTCAAAATGATGACTCTAAAGCAAATTATGCTAACTAAAAGAAGTCAGACTCAAAGATTATATACCATATAATTCCATTTATATTACACATGAAAAGTCCAAACTATAGAGACAGAAATAGATGAATGGGGGTGGGAGAAGGGGTCTATTTGTTGTTGTTGTTTTGTTTTTTGTACTGAGGATTGAACTCAGGGGCACTCAACCACTTAGCCACATCCCCAGCCTTATTTTGTATTTTATTTACAGACAGGGTCTCACTGAGTTGCTTAGTGCCTTGCCATTGCTGAGGCTGGCTTTGAACTCGCGATCCTCATACCTCAGCCTCCTGAGCTGCTGGTATAACAGGCATGTGCCACAGCACCCGGCTAGAAGGGTCTAATTCTAAAGCGATAGGAGGTGATTTGAGAATGGGCTACAGCTGTACAATACCTTGATGGTTGTTGAGGTTACACAGTTGTGTAGATTTGTCAAAATTATAGAATGATACACTGAAAAGAGTGAACATACTAAGTTATATGCAGGTGTCTCTTTTAAAAAGACAATTATTATTTAAGAAAGCATCAATCTCTCCAATTTAAAAATATATTAAGCATTTTCTATGTGTATCAAAGATGGATAAGACTCTGAAACATCCCTAAGAGTTTCTCTAAGAGTCACTCAAACTACACCTTGTTTCCACTCCCATCAGCCTAACAGCTCTCCAAAGGATTTTCATTGCAATAAAAATAAAATTTAAACTCCTTGTGCTGGCCAGTTCAATCAGGGTACCTATTGCTTACCTCTCAGATATTTTCCTACCTCATTCCTACTTGGTCAACTATGATTCAACCCCACTGACTTCTTCTCTCCCTTGATCTCCCCCAAGGCTACTCAACTTATTATTCTTCCGCTCTAGAATGCTCACTTCCCCAAACTCCCTAACACTGCCTCTTTTTCATCTTTGGGCTCGCTTGACTGTTTCTTCTTTAGAGAGGCCTGTAGGTGATGGGGCAATGGCTGCTTGTTCTCCAGCTCCTTTTTATTGTGTATTTAATGTCTTCTTTGTTCTTATCTATGTGAAGTCATAATTTTTAAAAATTTATTTACATATGTTATGGATTGAATGTTTGAGCCTCATCCTCACTCAAATTCTTAATGTGGAAGTCCTAACTGCTAGTGTAGTTGTATTCGAGGAAGATCTGGAAGCAGCTATTTAGAATTAAATGAGGTCATAAGGTTGGGACCTAGATTGGATAATATTAATGTTTTTAATAAAAAGAGACAGTAAAGAGCTTACTGTTTACATGCCTTGGGAAAAAGCCATTTGAGGATACAGTCCACACATTGGGAAGAGAGCTCTCACCAAAACCTAACCACCAGGGAGCTTGATCTTGAACTTGTAGCATTCAGAATTTGTGAGAAGGCAAATTTCTGTTGTTTAAACCACCCACTCAATACTCTTTCTCAATGCATCCCAGACTGTGAAATGCAATGTCTTTATCAATGATTTCTCTCTTTAGAATGTTAGCTCAAATAGCAGATGCTTTATAACTATTGAATACTGAATGAATGAATACATGCAGAGCAGCTTGGGGAATTAAATGGTGATTACGGTACAGGATGGCCAATGCCCAGAAGACAGGAATAGAAAAAATGGGTCCCTGAAACCAGGTAGGAAGCTAAGAGATAAGAGCCCAGAGAAGAGAACACAGTCCAGCATTGCATACTCTGTTTTCTATGCATACAAAGACAATAGTAACTAGACAAAAGTCCTTTTCTATGAAAAACATGGTTTGCATTTAATAACCCCCTTTAGCTCTTACTTTTGACAGGTCTTATCTATGAGACAGTTAAACAGAACGACTGGTCCCAGGGATCATGAAGACATGACAGGCTCCCAAGACCACTCAAACAACAGTCATTCTCTTATACCATGTAGTAGTTTAACTTCCGGTAGAAATTCAGGTTTAACCTCTTATACCGACAGAGAAAATCATGCATCACATTTTAGCATGGCTGGTCTATTTTATAAAATGTACCAATTGGAGTATTAAAAATGAAAGCAATAAAAATTGGATTGACAGGAAGAGTTTACAGGAAATTCCATGGGGAAAACTGAGAGCAGAAACATAAAGAAACCAGCCAAGTAAACTGATACTAACAAAAGGAACCCTTGGGGGAAAATTTAATGCATTTTTGTTCTATCTGTGCTAATCCTACCCATCAAATGAGAACGATATTTCATACTTCCTAGCAAGTTCCAATACTGCCACTCAAGTCAGAGTCATTTAGAAGGGAAAATGTACTAGGAAGAATGGACTGAGCACAGCATACTATCTTGATCCTCTAATTCTGGTATCTGAAAATAAGCTCTTCTCAAGCCCAAACACAAACCAGATGAATTTACAGAAAGCCCTTGCTTAAGCCAGGACAGGAGGGACTACTAGTGTGTCTGAGGCTTAAAGGTGCTATATCTAAAGAAAATACACAGACTCAAAGGGAGAACTGTAGAATGTGCTTTCCAATCTCTTAGCTTTTTCCTATTCCCTGTCATGTGTCCATATCACAGTCTGAAAATACTTTCTATAAGAGGCATCACCTCAAAAAAATTAGAACATCCCAATAAACCTTCAGGCAGAAGTGACATGTTATTGGGGAACAGGAAAGAGAAAATTGACAAAACGTTTTAGCCATAATAATAGATTAAAGGTAGTTCCAAACATGTGCCCTTATGCTTTTATATTTGTTAACCCATGCATTATACCTTGCAAAATCCTGTTACAGAAAACTGAGAATGCACTGCTCAACACATTTTCCTGAAATCAGTTTACTCTCTTAAGAGAGATTTCTTTGACAAGATTCACATAATACAATGAATGTAACAAGGACCCCTTTTATATTTAGCCTTGTACTTCTAAGCCAGAGGGGATTTTTCCCTCCAAGGGACATTTGACAGTGTTTGGAGACACTTGCCACAATCTGGAGAGTGGATGCTAGTGGCATGTGCTGTGAAGAGGTCCAGGATGTTGCTACTCCTTGCAACATGTAGGAAAGCTCTCACAGCAAGATGATCTGGTCCAAAATGTTAATAGTGTTGAGATGGAGGAAACTGGACTTTGGCATAAGGGCTAGCTTCCTCTGGAGAGGTTTCACACAAACAAAATACCAAATGCCAAAGTGACTAAGAGAAGTTAACTAACCATGAACTCTAAGATGGCCCTTGAAAACTTAATATTTCTTTTCTTTTTAAAAAATATCTTTTTTTTTTAGATGTTATGGACCTTTATTTTATTCATTTATTTGTATGTGGTGCTAAGAATCAAACCCAGGGCCTCACACATGCTAGGCAAGTGCTCTTACCACTGAGCCACAACCCCAGCCCCTGAAAACTTAATATTTCTAATGAATGTGAAAAGTTCCATGGTAATCTGGCAGTAAAGGCAGGGAGCCTCTGTAAGTCCAGAAAATGCAAGTGTAGGTCACTAATAGGATATTATTTTGCCTACAGAAAAGTCATCTTCGGGGGATTTGGCAGTCAGTAGTAATATGGTGAAATCTTATTTCACTGATAATAAAAACAACATGAATGTATCAATAACCCCAGGGTAGGATATTTTTTTTCTTATAGAAAAAAAACTATGAAATCCTATTTACACACTGAAATAAACAGCACAGGCTTGTGTTTCATGTCTGCAGGCTATATTGTTAGAGTCAGAACCATGAAGGCTACCCTCAGGGTAACACAAGAGCACAAGATTAATAAGTTATTGGTCATTTTTATTGTAATGCCAACGTATCCTTCACATTAGATTTCTTTCCTGATATAATAAGATAAGGCTTCTGTATCACTTAATATCAAGTGTTCATATAAAACAGCTGGCAAACCAATGTTATAGAAAATATTCTTTTTATATCTCCCCCAAGAATACATTTTATTCAAATAAAACAATCCAAGAGGGTCTCACACAGCATCTCTCAGTGAAAAGGGCACAGGAATGATGAGATTTTGAATATGGGAGGGATTGTTCCCCACCTCCTATGCTCATATTTGAAAGTGATGGAATTTCATATTGAACTGCTAAAAAAGCAATAGGGCAAGAGTAATAACAAATTATAGAGTTATGCTAGAGAGCTTTGAAAGAAGGACAGGAATTTTTATTCTTGCAAGTTACCCTCTTTGAAAAAGTATGCAGCTTTTTTTTTCCTTTTCTAGAGTGACTCAGATACTTCTTCACTCTAACCTCCAAAGCCTTAGATAGAAGTGACATTGAACTAATTCTTTTAAACGTGGTAATTGGATAGATTCAGGCAGATGACAGAACCAACATTTTCCGCTGACTAAATGCAAACAGCACACATTTACCATGGTCCAGTGACAAAATGTTTGTTCTTCATTAGGTAACAATCAAGCTAAATGTGAGAGTCTTTATTTCAGTTTCTTTGCTCTATTAATGTGGACGTGTTGGGACTCAGAACATTTAAATCTTTACACAGTGCGAGGTTCCAGCTGCAACCCAGCCACATATTGGCTTATGATTCTCAGAAAGGCCTGTGGAAGCATGTAGTTATAGGACACTACAGGATTATAAAATATGTCCTTCAACCAGGACTTCTATAAGAGGGACTTCTGTAAGAGGACAAACTCATGTTAGTACTCATCCTGAAGCCACTTGATGAATGCCTCACTGGAACACAAATCCCTATCCTCTGTGTCCAATGGAACTAATTTGCCTCATTTAAAAATATATAAAAAGGTTAACAGTGAAAAATATTTCCCTTCTGCCTCTATTTCCCAGTTCTCCATTGGCTCTTAGCACAAAATGATTACTACCCTTTCTTGTATCCTCTTGCAAAATATTTCATATATATATATATATATATATATATACACACATGAATATGTACATATATCTCTTAGTACTTTGTGTTTTGCTTTCTATATCACATCAGAACTGTGTACATGTCCTTTGTAATTAGTGTGAAAATTTCTTTTCTCAAATTGTATCACAAAATATCTTTCAATGGTACAACAGATAGCAATTTTTAAAAAGTTTTGAACTCAAATGAATCATCATTAAATAATCCTTAATAGTACTAACCAGATTGGAGTGAGTTGCAACTGTGTCTTTGGGTACCATCCTCTGGTCTGCCCATGGTATAGAACTAGCTTCTTCCCCACAGTATTACATATTAAGTATTTTTTTTCTGTTTCTCTATTATTTTTGAGTTGGGTTTGACTGATAGATGGAATACAGCCGGGTGAATAGGGAATAGCACACTTTATTCTAGACGTTTACTTTAGACATTCCTTGGTGTGCTGAGTAGTTATCTAAATCAGCTTCTATACCTTTATGAAGTGCCAGCGTTAACCTAAGGGACAGTATGTTGAGAAAATATTTGCAGCTATTTTGACATCTTAGGTGTGTAGAAATGGTTGTTCTGCCAGTGCAAATGTTACCATGTGAGGCAATAAAAACCAGAGATGAGCACAATATTTTTAAAAATTATCTCTATTAAAAAGAATCAAATGAATCATATTGCTTAGCTATCATCTCTCTATTTCTTTCAGTTTCACTGTAGTATATAAAATTTCTATCATCTCATCATCAATAATACAATGGATAGTTTAATGCTTTCAAAATTCCATTCTCAACCCAGGACATCACATATTCGGGGGCACTTTGCTTGGGTGACACTAGATGTTGTATTTACAGAGAATCAGGTTAAGATGTCACATGGGAGCAGCTTGAGTAGATGGCTGGGGTGAGGCAGGGATTTCCCTGATGTCAACTCTCTAAAAGAAGCAGGTATCACCAGACAGATTTCCCACTTTTTTTTTTTTTTTTTTTTTTGGACTAGGGATTGAGCTCAGGGGCACTCAACCACTAAGTCACATCCCCAGTCCTTTTTTATCTTTTATTTAGAGACAGGGTCTCACTGAATTGCATAGGGTCTTGCTACCTTGTCAAGACTGGCTGTGAATTCGTGATCCTCCTGCCTCAGCCTCCCAAGCTGCTGGGAGTACAGGAGTGTACCACCACACCTGGTCAGAGTTTCCACTTCTGAGTCGGCATTCCCAATGCTGGGTTAAACAGTTTATTCAACTTTATTTTTTTTTAATTATTATTGTGCCTGGCATTGAACCCAGGGGTGCTTAGATACAGAGCAACATCCTCAGCCTTTTATTTTATTTTTATTTTGAGACAGGGTCTCACTAAATTGCTTAAGTCCTCCCTAAGTTGCACAGGCTGGCTTTGAACTTGGAATTCTCCTGCCTTAGCCTCCCAAATTACTGGGATTATAGGCATGCAACACTGTGCCCAGTTTAAAAACTGTCTACTCAAAAGAACAAGACATAGTGAACTTCATCAATGAGTTAACAGTCCAGCAGGGATGCAAACACGTGTGTCAATAGCTATGTGATGAAAAGGCTAATTGTGACATATATTGTGGGATTGCCACAGAATGCAACAATATCATCACTATTTACAATGCTGATTATGTTACACCACACCAATTTCCTTTAATCCTCACACAGTCTTATGAAAGGATATTAGCACTGTCATCTCCACCTCACAGAGAAGGAAACTGAAGTAGTTTGTGGTCTCGTATTTGGTAAATGACAGAACTTGGATGTACTTCAGGGGAGCTGGTTCTGAATTCTGTTCTCTGAACCATTGCTTATACTATTTCTCTGATGACCAATTGTATAATAGCTGTGCCTAGTATCATTTGATGATGTCCCTGAAATGAATACTTTTTAAAAACGTGTGTGTGGTGGGGGTGATTAGTGGGTGTCACCATGTCTGAACTCAGGTAGAGAAAATCCCTTAAGTAACAAGACCCAGAGTGCACTGTGATGTTCTGAGAACCACAGTTCAGCTGCAGTAACCCATGTCTGGAATTCCTTTTGGGCTACCTGGGGGATTCTGAATTTCGTTCTCTGGTTAGTAAATGTTACTCAGAACTTCAAATCAGGTAGGTATGTGATTCCTGTGATTACGTTGACTTTTACAAATTATTCAATATGTGGTGTATATACACAATGGAGTTTTACTCAGTCAAAAAGAAGAAAGAAATTGTCATTTGCAGGAAAATGGGTGGAACTGAAGAGAATCATGTTAAATGAAATATGCCAGATTCAAAAAGTCAAGGATCATGTGTTTTCTCTTGGATGTGGAAGCTAAAGAGAAAAAAAGGGAAATAAGGCGGGGATTTTGTGAAAATAGAAAGGAGACCAGTAGAATAAAGAAAGAGGACTAGGAAGAAAAAGGGGAAGTACTGGAGAATGAAATTGATCAAATTATGTTATGTGCATATATGCATTTATCATAATAGATCCCATTTTTGTAAAATTGTAACACATCAATCAATAATCTTTAAAAAACAAAAATTTTTAAAAGCAACAGGAAAATCATTTGGAGAAGCTATATTAGAGGCACGTAAATGACAATGTAGTACAGGTATATAATGGTGATTTGATTAATTCCCCCAGTGGCAGGAGGGAAGGCTGAGCCGATGATATAGTTTAGATATAGAAAGAACAAAATCTAATGAAAATTTTGATCATGGCAAATGTAGAAGAACCCAAAAGAAAGAATCCACACTATAATCTGGATTTGATAGCCTAAGTGACTTTTAGAGTGAATTTTTTAAACAGGAAAGATAATTTGATAAGTATTCTCCACTTAAATTTGTGTGGTTTGTATCGTGAAGTGTTGATGAAGATCATGACCTCAGTTTGGGACTTGCAAAGACACGTGTAAACAGTGGTAGGGCTCTGAAGCTTTATGTACTAAACTGTGAGGTCTTTAGTTCCTAAAAATAAGTTAAAAAAAAAAAAAGCAGGTAGAAGGGGAAGAATCAGAAGAGGAAACTGAAGGCAGTAAAATTAGGAGCATGAAGAAATAGCAAAGAGTGGATCCAAGAGAAGAGTTTCAAAACAGTATAAATGGTGAATTAAAAAAAAAATCAAATGTATAAGATGTTAAATATGTAAGTGGACTAAAAACTGTAGTTACAACTGTCAAATTTGGAGATCTCTGGGGACACCAACAAGAGAAATTCCTGTGAGTTTTGGTCTAAAATTCACATTTCAACAGGCTGAATCAGAAAAGACTAAGGACGACAGTTGTGTAGAATACTGAAGATGTTTATCAGGAAAGAGAAGATCTGGTTGCTATACAGAGGGTCCTGCCAGTGGAAAGGATTATTTTGTTTCCAACATCTTTGTAGGTGGGGGGGAATTGAAGTGTATAATGTACAGAATAAAAGTAATATTTTATGGGCAGCAATGTGTTGAAAAGAGAGACTGATTTATGGAATAAAGTTCTTTATTTTATGAGATTAGATAAAAATCAATAATTTGGGCTGATGTGGTGGCACATACCTATAATCCCAGCTACTCAGGAGGCTGAGGCAGGAGGATCACAAATTGGAGGCCAACCTTGGCAACTTAGTGAGATCATGTCTCAAAAGAAAAGACTAAAATAAAAGGGCTGAAGGTGTAGCTCAGTGGTAGAGCACTTGCCTATCATGTGTAAGGCCCTGGTTTAATACCCGCTTCCACACAAAATAAATAAATAAATAAATAAAAGAATGTGGGTACTTTTAGCATCAAAGGTTTGTTCTTGAGTAAACTATTCATCATTGAGACTATTCAAGTGGGAGTAGGAGCGGGCATTTGATGGTCTATATCAAATACCATTGCTTCTGTATCGCTTTCCCTTTATGCTAATTGTCAAGGGCATCAGACTCTCCTTAGAGTAAGAGACTTGCATTTGACTCCCAGCTCTTCCTCAGACTGAATGGCCTCATTTACTTATCTGTAAAATGGGAATGTTAGTACTCACCAAAGGAGTTATCATTAGTTCATGAAATAAACCATTCAAAGTATGTTCGTGTGCGCTTTTAAATTTTGCTTCAGAATCAGCCATCAATACAGTACATTTTAGAGATAACTGAAAGTTATATGGAAAACAGATAACATTTGTGAGTTAGTATTAATTACAGTGTATGTGACAATGATATTGTCATTGTGGCATAATGTCTGTAATTTTGAAGATGTGTATTGAATAATTTAGGGGTGAAGTTGGTTATGATGTCTAAATTTTGCTTTGATATGGTCCAGCAAAAATATCTATTGATCTAAATAGTGATTAACACAATTGTAATTCAATAATTAAGTGTATAATTAAGTATAAAAATAAGTTATCCTATTTCTATCTTTAACAACATAAACTCTATGATACGAGGACTAGGTACATCTAGGTCACTGTGCATCTTCAATCCCTGACATATAGTCTTGGGAAACAGGTAGACTCATATTTGCATAAGAGATATACACACATACAAATATGTAGGTATGAATACACACACACGTGTATATATATATGAAACACTGTAAAACATTAGCACTTGCTGAATCTAATGAGTGGGCATACAGGTGTTTATGTAACTATCATTTCTGTTTCTCTGTATGTGTACCCATTTTCAAAATAAATTACTTACTCTAACAATATGTATTCATTTAACTCTCAAATCAGATATATCCATTTGAATCAATGCTCCACTGAATTAAAAATATCAAGTAATTTGTAAATAGTGTATGTTCAGTAAATGTCACTCCTTCTGTTATAGCACCTATATTGTGTCAGTCACTTAGCACACTATGTCTCATTTCATAGCTTTTGAATTAACTATTATGTCTCAGCTATGCAACTTAATTCTAGAGGACTTTCTTGGCTGGGTCTTTACTTTTCTCAACTCACTAAGTCTAAAGTGCTTTTGTGGGGGCGGCGGGGGTAAGTAAATATGCTTGTTGGCTAAATAAATGGATATCTTTAAGCTTCACTCCTGGAGGGAAATCTACATCAACAAGGGGACAAAGGCCCAAACTTACACCCTTGTTTATTACCAGTGGTTAACTCTTTTTTTTTTATTTTTTTAAATTTTTTATTGTTGGCTGTTCAAAACATTACATAGTTCTTGATATATCATATTTCACAATTTGATTCAAGTGGGTTATGAGCTCCCATTTTTACCCCATATACAGATTGCAGAATCACATCAGTTACACATCCATTGATTTACATATTGCCATACTAGTTGTCTGTTGTATTCTGCTGCCTTTCCTATCCTCTACTATCCCCCCTCCCCTCCCCTCCCCTCCCCTCCCCTCCCCTCTTCTCTCTCTGCTCCCTAGTGGTTAACTCTTAATGGAAGGTGGACTGCAAAGTTCTTGCAGGAGGACGTCTTCTCGAATACTGTGATCTTTAACATCTGTAGGACATACCACTGTGCCTGGTAGACTCCCTGGATGTTTGTTGAATGGATGAATAAATGACTGGTGGAATGAATGATGGTAAGAATAAGAGATAATTATTTAAACACTCAACGTCTTAGTGATTTCATTAGAGGTCACTGACCAAATAGAAAAATGGAATTTAATTCATTCTATCTTTTATATTGATCTTCAATGAGGCCTTCATCACAATTGATTCTTTAAGAAGATTGAAAGAAATGGGGGAAACCCAACATAAAAGGCTGTGAAACTACAATAAGCAACCAACCAAAGAATGATTATTGTTGATTATAAGACAGTCAAAGCAGAGAGAAAGCAAGAGGAGGTGAGAAAAGAGTTCCAACTAAAGATACTCTGAATCCAAGGAATTGTAGAGAGGCCAGACCATGTAGATTAACAGTCTTATTTTTCAGAGGAGGAATTTAAAGCTAACTAAGAGGATAATTAAACTGAAGAATGAGGACACAATCACCTGAGTTACTACCCTGACTTCTGTCTATGACCATTACCCAGACTATCAGAAGGAAAGAGAAAAAAAGCATTATTGATGTAGGAATTAACCCCAGGCACACACTTGAAATTATTGAAAGCTAATTTCTATAATGATTATCAGAGGTGTCACTCTTCTCCTAAAGAAACACAGATAATTCTCACTGTACCTATACTTCCCTCTTCACATCCAGTTCTTCACTGTGTCTCATTACTGGGGGAAGTGGTGGGAGGAGATTAGAAGTTCAAAAAAAAAAAGAAAGAGAAGGGCTTCCTGTAGACAGAGGAATTGTGCAAATAGAGATCAGAATCACATGTGGGAATAAAAATTATTCCAATGTTAAAAAAAATAACAAAACAGTCTGGTTTAAATAACTGACACAAAACCAAAACATATTTGACCCTTTTTTCTTTGGTACTCACTCAGACTTCAAGCTAGCAATTAAGACAGAGAAAATATATATGGTCGACTTACCCGTTCTGTATGGCGGCTGTGGGGTCATAGGTCAGAGCCATGCCAGCCTGCACATGGGGGGAGAGGGGAGGAAACAAGTCTCAGTATTTTTATTAGAACACCCAAAACATTCAGTTCAAAGATTTCTATCTTTACTTTTCATGATTTGTGTTTATTTTCTCCTATATATTACTTCACACTTACTGCCCAAACTAGCACAAACCAGACTCCCACCAGTGAGTTGGGAGTTTAGATAATATATCCAGACAAACCAAGGTGCACTGGAACTTGGATGATTTCCATTTCTACTTCATAAACCATCTGCTGTCTAATTTGGTATCCTTATAATTTCTCACTAGTGTCAAGAGCAGCTCTTGTGGGTTTCGTGGCTGGCACGAAAAAAAGGAAGAATGAATCCTGTACTCTGGATAAAAATAAAAGAGACTTAAAATGTATTCAACCTGGTAGAAGAAACTTAGGAAATATTTATTTTAAAATAGATCCCATGCAGGGAATGAATGACAAAGCGCTTGTCATATGGATTTCTAGTACCTGTTCTATCAAGTATGGTAGGAAAGGGAGATTATTTACATATGACAGAAATTTTAGGCCACATGGCTAATAACGAGGTAGTTTTGTTCTGTTTCTAAGAATAAGGCCACCTCTGAAAAGCTACGCTTCTGTAACCTGCCATGTTCTCAGAAAAGAATACAAGCTTGAGGATTGCTGGTTCATAGCCTGCCATGTCCCTGCCTATACAGCACCATATTTGATCCTCACAACAACTCCATGAAGTAGGCAGGAACATGATTTTCTCCATTTTATTGATGAAGACACTGAAGCTGGGAAAGATCAAGCCTCTTGCTCAGGGTCACAAATTTGAAGGCAAAATCAGATTTTAACCCAAATCTTCCAATGTGGGCTGCTTTTCGCTCTTCTGCTACAACACTGGCCTAGGGTTGGAAAGTGGCCAGAGGATCCATCAGGGAGAACCTTCTCTGTGGCTATCGGAACACATCACCTTTGGTTTACCAGGGCGGGCAGTATGGTTATCACCTGTGTGTAGGAATAAAATGTAAAATGCAACTTAAGACTGCCCAGGTTGTCTTTAGGGAGGATTTCTTTTTCTGTTTTGAAAATTGAAAAGTGAATCATATCAACATCAATTTCCAGGCTTTGATATTGTACTGTAATTACACAGGATGTAACCACTGGGAGAAATGAGGTAAAGTATATACAGGGCTACCCTGTAATTTTGTTTGTTTGTTTTTTACAACTTTCTGTGAATCTGTAATTACTTCAAAATAAAAATGCTAGAAAAAAAGTGAATGAGCTTGGAGGACTTTTGTAGTTTAAGAAAAACTACAAAAATTATAACGAAAAATAAATCAAGAGCATTTATATTTGTTGTTGCTATTGTTGTTTTGTTTGTTTGTTTCTTTTCCCAGCATGGCATAGCTGGAGGTGATTTTCCTGTTGGGCTCCTTGAATTCCTCAGATGTAGCACCTAACTGAAATGAAAATTCTTAGGGCTGCCTAACACGGGACCTGAGGTCTGGTCTGGTCTGCTGCATTCAAGTTTATATTCCTTATGTTGTTTTACCTAAGTAGTAATTTTTATATTGTCAATACTGTTGGTATGAGGAACAAAAGCACAGAACCATATATGAATGAAATTGGCATAAAAGGAGAATAAAAAATTGAAATGGAGTTTGTATACCAAACTGAGATGACTGTCAAGCAACAACAGAGGTGCACTGAGGGTACGTGTTTAATGACAACTGCATGACCTCTTTAAACTTGAGGATCTCAGTCATGTTAAAGAAACATGCAACCCATAATATGACAAGCTGGGGAGCTGGGAAATGAGAAGAAAATAAAACAGCAAATAGGAAGGTTTTTGCTTTGTGCCTTGAGAGACGTAAAAATGGTAATGGTGTCAAAACACACACACAAAAAGATCTAAAGTCTCCATCCTTCCCTGGGATGGGGCCTCTACTACATGACAGGTGGGAGGCTGGGCAGATTGAACTCTCTCCAGAAGGAAGCTGTCCAAGGCTGAGCCAAAACTCTAAATTCCTGAGCTGTAGAGAGGACAATGGTAAAAATTGTGCATTTGGAATGAGATTTTCCTCTTCAGGATGCTAAACTTTTCTCCCATAAGTCATCTAAGATGTCACACTAGGTGCAGAATGAAAATATATGTTTAACATTCCAATAGAGAGATTGTTTGTTCAGGAAACATTTAGGATGCTAAGCATATCTTTAGCCTTTTAACTGCTTTAATTTGTGTAAATTCTTACCTACAGAAAGCCTTCCCCTAGTCAACCTCACATCCATTTCTTTTCCCTGTACTTGTTTCCAACAGTGCTCAGTGAGAGAGACCAATGCTACGTAGTCCTTCTTAAATTATAAATGATCTAGAACATTCTCTTCTTATACTATTTATTTGTTCTGGCAACTTTAAGTAAGGATTTCTGTTTTCTCACATTTTACTTAAATTCCTTGTGGATACTAGTTAGTCAATCGATCCTAGATAGAAATATAGTAATAATCAATCAACTCTATGTCTTGGTTCAATATGTATTTTACTCAGAAAATCCATATTGATCTCTTCCTCCATTGTTCATCTTCTTTTTAGCTTTCAGCCAAGAAAAGAGAACTGAGTAGATAGCAATATAGTATAGCGGGAAGCAAGTAGCTTTTGGAACCAGACAAGTCTGGGTCACCTCCTCACTCTGTTTCTAGTAGTGTGCCCTTGGGCAAATTATTTAACCTATTCGAGCCTCAGTTTCCTCAACTATTAAATGGTATGATACCTACCTCATCAGATTGTTGTGAAATTTAAATGAGATTACGTTTTGTAAAGCGCCCAGCACAGTGCCTGGAGACAAGACACATACATAAATATTATAATACAAAGCAATATGTGGTAAGTGCCATATGAGTGGTATGGATGAGGTAGGGAGGAGAGGGGCTGGTGATGATTATGAGGTAAAGCACAGAGAGGAGGGACAGTTGAGGAGAGCTCTGAAAGATGAGTAGGATTGCTATGAATGGAGGTGAGAGGTGAAGGCCAGCTCAGGCAAAAGGAATAGAATGAAAAAAAGTATAAATAAAAATGACATGGTGGGTGACCCACTTTTGGTAGAATACATGATGGGGAGAATAAGATCCAAAAGGTCAGGAGGGAGGATCTTGGTTGCCCAGCTCCTCTTGGGGGAACTACTGAATATTTTTGAGCAGGGAACATTTATAATCACAAAGAGGGATTGGACGACAATACACAGCATGAACCCCCTGGAAAACAGAGGGTAAGTCCAGAGCAGTGAGCAACTGGAGTAGGTTTCTAGGATCAGGGAGGTGGAGAAAATCTAAGGTGAGATTATCATTGCAAAAGGGTAGGGAATGAATACAAGTTTCACCTACTTCATGATTTTGCCTAGGGATAGTCCTGTCTCTGAGTACCTTTGGCAAGAGGAGACAACAAGAGATAGTATCAGGACACATGCATTTGGAACATCTTGGGTTACAAATCAAGGCAAGGGTTAAACATCATTTTTTTTTCTTCTTTCTTAAGGTCACTGTTGACTGAATATCCTAGCACAACAACTACACTTGACTACGCTTGGTTTTCACCTCATGTGTAACAGATTGCTAAGTTATAATTCTAATATGGTCTTAATGCAGATTTTGCATTCAATTTCCTTTTGTCTCTTCTCACAAAGATGAAAAATAAATTGATTTTGCTGCTCTGTCTAGCCACCTTTATACGAAGCTGGAACCATGAAATCATCCTTATGTAATCGCCAAATGTTATGGCATGTTTACAAACTCCAGAGTCACACAAAATGCAAAATATCTTGGAACAAAATAAAAATGTTGCACCACATATGTAGAAAAGTGATGTTTAATCCTGTCACTTACTTTCAAAAAGTGTTTATTACATTTATAAATATTTCCCATTTTTGAATTCACATTATTTGTATTTCAGAGGTATGTAAAATTTATTTAAAACAAAATGGGGTATTTTGTCATTTTTCCAATAATAGCTAACTTTTGGCTTCATATTTCAACCATAATTGGATATTTCTAGGTCTCCTAGACAGAATCATTGTTTAGACAGCTAAATATTTTAGAAAAAAAATTTAAATTTAAAATTTCATTGCAGTAATCAGAGTGTTTTTATTTTCAGTAAATATGGAGGGTTTGTTGAGATGGATTAGTTTGATATGGTCTTACCTTTTCAGTCATGTGTTAAGACAGACCTTCCTCTCCTGAAGAACAGGGAATAATTAATTGACTCTAACAAAGTCAAGGAGAAGATGGCTGGAAGGATTGTCCTACCACATCTGAAACTATTTTTACACTGAATAAGAACAGGGATCAAAAACTTAGAGGCAACAAAATGTATACAACCAGAAAAAGACTGAAATTTCTGAAAAACTGAAACATAATGGTTTAGACTACCATTTCTCCTTTCCCTAAGGTCTGTCTTGACACATCATGTATTATAAGTACATAAAATACAAAGGAATAATTCCAAGGATTCCCAGTCTTCTATGATTGGACTTAACACTTTAGTAAACTTTTAGTAAACATATTTTAGCAATTATTCTGTTCTGGATCAGTTCAAGTGGAGTTCAAAAAGCTAAGGATAAAGATGATATAGTTTTCTGGATGTCATCTTGAAAGAGTTTGTTTCTTACAACCAGTTTTATAGTATTTAACAACTGTTAGCTGGTCATAATTAAATATTCAATAAATAAAATAAGATGACTTAAAAGATAATATGCTTAAAATGGGCTTACAAAGTATGTACCATAAACATTTAGGTACTGCTATCAAAGTAAAATCTCACTTAAATTTGCTTGTATTTGTTCACAAATATTTCTTTGAAAACAGCCCGTAGTGAACAAATGATAATACACAATTATGTGTACAATGTGTTTTAAAAAAATAAAAATTAAAAATAAGATTTAAATCTCTGACTAGAAGTAAAACCAAAGTTAATCTCAACAAATGATAAATCTGGGATGGTCTAATTCTAAATGACTTTTTATGCTTCAACAAATGTGAAAAATACTCTTTCAAGATGCATACAATTAGGAATTACTTTCTCAACGCATGGTGATTACCTTATGAATTATTATTTCTTATTTGTGCATTTACTTCTATCTTTTGGTGTGTATGACTCCTGCCTTCACTCAAAACCTTCTTCCAACCCATCAACCATTCCACTGGGCTGTGAGGACTGCTCTTAAGAAAAGCAAGTCTGATCACATCATGGTCCTTCCTGTATTCAACTGTATTCAACTTTTAATTTAAAAAAATCACATTGTGTCATTTATGACTTGTTTTAAAATTCTAAATTCAGAGGTGAAAAAAGTTCTTCTCATTTGTTAAAGTAATATAGACCAAAGATCTTATTTAGAAATAAGTTTGAAAACATTAGGAGGAATTAGCTTTCTGGAGTCAATAGAATCCAGAAAAGGTAGGCTGGAATGGGGTGGCCACCACAATAAGGGTCAAAGTGAGAATACATGAGGGGTCAGGAAAAAAGACTGAAAATGGATGGTCAGTGATACAACACTTCTAATGCTGGAAGTCAATGAGAATTCAAAAAATGTCGGTATTGGCTGAGCATATGTGATACCAAAAGAGTGGCTACCCAAAATATTCAGAGAACCCAACAAAAATTAGCTATCATCATAAACCATTGGAAGACTGAAACCATGTCAAGAATTTGAACAAAGATAGAACTTTTAACCCACTTCCTGTTATGGGAGAGACTAATAGTAGGAAGAGAAACATGCTCAGAGCAAAATTGAAGACAGGTTATTGGTTCTTTTGATGAAAGGAGATGTGAGAGAACTGACTTCTGACCTCCACAAGAGACATGTGGCAGAATTTTACTGGAGAACACTCTACACAGTCAGGAGACTTTTCTATGGTTTGTTTTTTCCAAAGAGGCAGTCAACCAGGTAGGGCAGGTGTCTGCTCTTACCTGCTGAAGCTGCTGGGCAATGACTCCATCTCTTGAAGAGAATTTGAGGCATAAGTAAAATAGTAGACAAGAAAATTCCCAAGGTGTACCTAGTCCTGAGACAAGACAGAAATATCCTAGGTAATTGTCCTATTAAAGGTGCTAACTGCAGAATGCAGTGGTGTACACCTATAATCTGAGTGGTTCAGGAGGCTGAGTTAGGAGGATTGCAAATTCAAAGTCAGCTTCAGCAATTTAGCAAGACCTTATCTCAAAATAAAAATAAAAAAGGGCTTGAATTGTGGCTGAGTGCCTAAATGCCCCTGTATTCAATCGCTGGAACAAAAAAAAAAAAAAAAAAAAAAAAAAGGTACCAACTGATCAGTGTTATGAAGCTATACTTCCTAAGTTTCATCATTTCTGAATTAATGCTTTTATTTCAAATCATGCTAAATTAATTTGCATCATTTGACTCATGATTTTTTTCCTTCTTCTTCTTCTTTAAAAACTCTTTCTCCCTGGATTCTGTAATCCTCTTCCCTCATTTTCTGATGACCTCTCAGGGATGAATTTGTTCTTGGGCAATACTCACTCCAACTGCCTTTGAGATATTAGTGCTCAGGCCATATTTTTTTTTTCTTTCTCCTCTGCATTGTACAATGGTAACATTCCCTTTGTGAGTCCAGCTATTATTTATGTCCTGGTGATTCCCCCAAGTCTTTGTCTGAAGCTCATGTCTTTCTCCTGAATTCTAGACATTTATTGCCAGGTTAAATCAGTAAGTTCAATGCATGGTGATTACCTTATGAATTATCATTTCTTATTTGTGTATTTACTTCTGTCTTTTGGTGTGTATGCCCTCCTGCCTTCACTCAAAACCTTCTTCCAACCCATCAACCATTCCACTGGGCTGTGAGGACTGCTCTCAAGAAAAGCAAGTCTGATCACATCATGGTCCTTCCTTCCAGTGGCATCTTGCTGACTTCACAGGGACTCTTCATAATGAAATCCTCCTGTCCCTGTTGATCTCCACAATTTTATGCAATGCAAGATCCCATCTTTCACCAAACTCAGACACACACACTCACCCTGCTCTGGAGGATAACCTCTGCCCTTTGCAACTGTGGTTTGGGGCTAAAAATTCCCTCCATCATGGTCAGTGAGAAATTTGAAATTCTTTTCTTCCAGCTTTGGACTACCTGTCACAGCCTCTTATAGCCATCTCTCCCTTCCTGTACCATTACCTGTACCATTAACCACTCTTCATTAGTTCTGCTCCTGTGACTCAGACAGGGGCTATTAGGACCATATTTTGCCATATAGATCCCCCAACTAGATTCTTGGTTATATCAAGCTTGGTACCCCTTCTTGCTATGTCATTGCTTGACAGGGTTTTTTTTTTTTTTTTTTTTTTTTTTTTAAATTGCCAAAGCTGACTTTGAACTTGAGATCCTCCTGCCTCATCCTACCAAAGTGCTGAATTCCAGGTACGTACCACCTTTCCTGGTGGAGCATACTAGAGTTCAATAACTGTTAAATAAGGTAAAGGAAATTTTGAATCTCAACTTAAATTTGTATTTCAAAATGGAATTTGAGGGTATTTTTATGAATTCCTCTTTCATTAGTAAAATTTCCTTTGAAAGTGTTAGCTGGACTCAACAGAACTTCTAAAGAAAATGCTTTACCCCTTAACTTGTCATCAAGATGGTAGAAACACAATGATGACCAAGATTTAACTAAGAGACATTTCCCCTACAGTGGGGAGGCTGGTGGCCCTGAACCAAATTATGGTGAGAAACCTAGGAGCAATTAGGGACAACCAATGACCTGGAAGCCCTGCTTGTCAAAAATCACTGGTCTAAAATCAGAGTGAGAGAAGAACTATTAAAAGTCATCTTGACTTCTGCAAGGGGGTTTTCTGGAATCAATCAAATGAGATACTAGTGATTTGTCACATTAAAATAGCCAGAGAATAGAGAAAATTAACTACTTTATGTTTGAGGGAAGGACATCAAGGGAAGTTGTGATACTGTTTATGCACTATGCCCATCCCCATATTTCTCTTTCTGTGTTCTTGCTAACACATTCCTGTCCGAGAATGTCCCCCTTATATAGCAAATGGGGAAGGACAAGATAGAGGCCAATAGAACTCAGACTGGAAGGCTGAGAAAGCTAGGCCTGCCAAGAAGCAGCCCCTGATACAATTTCTCAAAGGTCTTAAAGTCTTGGGAAAAAAATTTCTAGTCTGAACTTGTCATTAAAGTTAAATGAACTTTAATGGTTTACAACGATGAAGGAGAAAAATATCATATTTTAAGTAGGTACATCTGCTTTTATCTCAATCTAAATAACTGAATTCCATAGATTCAAGACATGGTTTTGTTCTTTTTTTCACATTTTCTTATCTGTGAAATTGGGATTCACTTGATAATTAATTAGCATTTTATAGTTTGCCAGGTTTCTTTTCTTTTTATGGCATTATTAGTAATACTTCATGTTTAATCAGTGGTGTCTCACCATCAGTGATATAGCATACGTATTGGTCAATCCCACTGTGACATGGCTAACTAAGTAGGATAGATAATAAAAAATACTGTAAAGACAGAAGGAGGGACATTCCAAGTATCTAGTTAAGTGTTCAATATTCTTCTAGGTGCCAGTTTTAGTTTGGTGCTACCAGAGTTTGTAGGATGTGGCTTAACCATTGTTTGGGTGATTATAAGTCTTGGGGTAGTCTGGGTTGCCACAAAAGTGCCAACTACTCCAATAATACCAAAGTTAGGTAAGTCTGCCTTTGTATATATAGTTTCTGCCAGGAGAAGACAGGGGTCATGGTTATCAACCATTCGCCTTTCCTCTTATATTGGCTTGGTATCATCTTCCCAGCTATATGACCCTCCTAAACTCCCCACTCTCAGCCCTTCCCCAGGAATATGTCATCCCAACTTTTCTCTTGACAACACAGGCTAAGTAGTGGATGGGGTTCATCCCTATTACATTCTATCAAAAATTACAATATTGCATGGATTTTCAAGGCTAACTGTTTATCCTCAATGATCTCAGTTTAGCAAATGTTGAGCCTAGCAGCTTCAAAATACAACACTTATCCAAGCAAGAAAGTTTTAATGCTGAATTACTAGAGTTCAAATTCTTGCACTAAGATTAGAAGGGCCACTCACCTTAAGCCGACTCTCTAAACTGCAGGTGAAGCATATTAAATTAATAAAAATCACATCTGGAGGGCTAGCTAATAAACCTATCTTGCAAGTACAGCATGTATTATAAGGGCCAATATCTCTTTTCAAGATTGCATATGTAAAGAATCTTCTTTAGCTCAAAGTTAATAAATCCTATTTGCAGAACCTGGCAATTTAGTAGATATATCTTAATGTTTAAAAAGAATTGGGTGACTAATTGCTGAATTTTGTGATATACACAAAGAAAATAATGGTGAACTGCATAGATAATATCCCTACTTTCACAGAAAAGGATCTAAGGCTTCCTGAGTCTATATGCTCTTACTAAGTTTTTCAGTTTCATTTCTCTATTAAGTATTTTTGTTTCCAGTAGCTCGTGGGGGACAGCACATCAATTTCAAATATCTGAAATAATTTTTCTAGCGTTAAGTGTTGTAAGATTAAATTGTATACAATATAGCTTCAAAGCTAATGACAATGGTGTATTCTTAGACTTCATTGCCAGGTTTTTCTCATGCTTAATAAGAAGGATGATGACTGGTGACTCTTCAAATATTTAAGAGATGTGTACACCATTCAGAGTAACTTCCTCTGAAGGCGAGAAGGCTATTTTGTTGAGTTGTGTCTTATCTTTTTTCTACTAAGAATGTATCAGAGTGTGTGTTTTATTGTAGTATTGCTAACAGCTTGTAAGAGCCAATTTGTTTTTTTTTTTGGGGGGGGTGGTGGTTACTGGGGATTGAACCCAGGGACACTTAATCACTAAGCCACATCCCCAGCCCTATTTTGTATTTTATTTAGAGACAGGGTCTCACAGAGTTGCTTAGGGCCTTGCTTTTGCTGAGGCTGGCTTTGAACTTGCGATCCTACTGCCTCTATTTACTGAACTAGCTGCATATGAGGGAAAGGCTATTGACCAACTGTTACTATAGGAACTAAAATGGGTCACGTTAATATGGAACAATTGATGTTAAGGGGCAAACAGATAGCTCTGGATATAATGGCAGACTTGCCACCAACATGATACGTAAATTCTGGAGATAAAGAGGATCACCCCTGTAGTGGACATTAAAAGAGTATTTTGTCAAGCTTCTCAAAAACATTTGGCGCACCGGGCATGGTGGTACACTCCAGTAATCCTAGTGGTTTGGGAGGCTGAGGCAGTAGGATCGCACACAACATTAAGGTTTTTAGTACAATCAATGCCAAATCTTGAAGCATTATTTAGCAATGAAACATTAGGTAGTTTTCAAGTTTGTAGCCAGTTTTCTCTTGAAGGTCATGTAATCATAAAATCCCAATAAGAGTTGGCAGAGAGAGAGGACTTGGATGGAAAAGTTGAAAGAAAATGAAAAAAAAAGAAAAGTAAAACTAATCATTAGCTATTGTTAGAAATCGAGGAACAGACTGAGCCACTATTGAGAAATGACAAATTGCAGTTTAGTACTCTCATAAAAAAAGAAGATGACTTATTAACTCATTCTGTCAAATAATAGCATAAAATTGGACCCCCAAAGTGCTTATACAATCTCAGTAGCTATAAGTACTCCTCATATTTAAGTATGTCAAAGATACAAATTAATTTCTTTTTTAGGCTTTATAACTTAAGCAAAAACTCAGCTAACAGATTATATTGGCAGTGAATTTTCTCTCACATAAGCGTATCATTGAAGGTAATTCCTATTTAGAAATTAAACTAACAGTACATAAAATTAGAAATCAAGGAATTAGAACACTCTAGTCATTAGGGCGCAGAGAAAAACTGACTTTAGTGTTAAAATGCCCTGCACTGGTGATTCTGTGGTACTCATATAATAGTGAATAACTGCACAGTCACAGTTGGCCAGGCTCTGTGCTCAGTGCTTTGCCTGGGACATTTCATTCAATCTATCCAATCACTAAATATGCACCTTCCATCCTTCTCATTTTTTTTGGATGGGAAATGAAACTCACCAACTCTGAAAACTTGCCCATTGTTGCCACTCAGTTTTAACTTTTTGGAATTTGTGACTTAAACTCTAGAGGTTATCCCCTCAGCCTAAAGTAGAGTGCCTGACATTTTATGAAGGAAAGCATACAGTATGGAATCCATCAGGAATGGTGACACACTCCATCCTTAAAATACACTAAAAAGTATTGTTCTCAAGAGGTGCATTGGAGAGGGACTTAGGAGTCATCAAATATGCACATCCCAAAGCTCAAATTGCTTTTCTTATACACATTCTCCTCCCTAAGCCACTCAGCACTCCATGGCCTTGGCTGACCAAGTGACAAAGGGAGACTTTCAAACTTAATCAAGTTCTAAGTTACCTATCATGAAAAAACAAACACACAATTAATATTTAGTAGCAAGATGAGAGCTGATGTTTCTGTGGCTGCTATCTTTGTTATTATTATTTTGGCTTTGGGTTTCTTTCACTGTTATGTGGCTAGAAAGCCAATTACAGTCAATTATTTGATTTCTACAATGCTAAATTCTACTCAGTTCTATATTTAATCTTCAATACTGCATGCAGACAGAGATCTGTGCCATATTAGGCTCCCAGGGAGCAAGGCCTCTGTCTATACAGCATGTCCTGCCTATCTTGTTGCCTGCTTCCCATATAGTAGACACTCAATCAAAGCTATTGACAGATTGCATGCTTTTTGTTTCAGTTGCATTTTCATCAATATTTTCTTTTTAAAAAATCTCTAACAGAATTCTTCTCTTAAAAAGAATATTTCTGCCAAAAGTTGTCCTACACCGAGAAGTTAAAACCGCAAATAGGAAAGATGAGATTAGAGGAGTTTGCATTCTGAGGGTATATATCTCATATATTCGGAGCGGAGTCATTTCTTATACTCAAGGTATCCTCCATAGATAAAGTGCTAGTCAGTAAGGGAACAGAGGCCTTATGATAACAACAGATGATGATGGTCATAAAAGCAGGGTTGAAATTAATAATTATGATGTAGAGTCTGCATATCCTTTGTTCAAAGAAAAAAAAACGCAAACCAACACCAAAACGGCTAGAACATTTCTCTCAAGGATTATGTTTATTCATCTAGAATTGGAATGTAGGATGCAGCTATTGCATTACTGATATGATCGCCTGCTTGGAAATCTAAAGAGACATCTTTGTCTCCGTCATAAGTGGATTCAGCTGGAATGAGTAATTACTCCTAAAGTCTTGAGCCACAACAGGGTGGAGGTGGGGTGTTTGGAATCATGCTTTTCAACTTTGCTTGTACTTGGCCGTAGACTTAAACTAGCATGGGAAATCCCATTCTGCTACATGAACTTTGCAGGCTTTCATTCACTTACTGGCAATGAACAGAAGATTTTATTAAAATGAGCTCTGAATAAACAAGAGTTGTTAGATTTTATGGCACAAAGGGAGTTTTCAACGGCCACTGAAAACAAGTTGATTTCGTGTCTGAAAACAGACAATATCTTCAATGGGTTAAAAGTTGGTTGCCTTAAAACTGCTAACCCTAGCATTCAGCCCATCAATACTGAATTCTGTGAGTGCATTACTGGGACCTACTGATTTGAAGTTACAGTACAGTATGTCAATATACCACTTCCCTTAATGGTTTTCAAACTGATGCATCCAGGCAGGATCATAGCAATGTCCTTGTGAAAGTTCCCTTGGTATCAGGCAATACATATCCTGTTCTGTGGTACCTACAGCCAGTATGTTGGGTGAATAAAAATGCATTTAAATAAAATCTCTTCAGAAAAATACCATCTCATCAGAGGTGTGTTGGGTGTGTTGCTTCACCTAAAACCTATTACTTAATTGGGTATAATTAAAGAAATCCAAACTTTAACATTCCTAGACTACATTCTCCCCCTAAAGAAAATTTTAATTGATTTTTCTCTTCAACATAATCTGTGAACAATTTCTGGGAATCTGAATGTTGGTCATTCACAATATTACATTAGTTGCATTAGCACAACTTTATATCCAAAACTTTGTGGATAACGTTGTTAAATGTTCCCATAGCAAGAAAAAACATCTTCAGAGTGTCAAACAGAGAAAATGTTTGTTGTTTCTCTGCTTTTCAATTGATTCTAAAAGGTAACTATAAATAAGATAGAAAATGTCATTACAGTGGGTTTGTCTTTTAATAAAATCTTGACCATTTTTTCATTAAACATCTGAGTTTTTGTTGTGCTATTTCTTGTTAATTGCTATGTCTCTTGTTTGTGTCCATGGCCAAAACATTATTTCATGGAAATAATAGTATGTAATTCCTGAAACAATTGTTATCAATGACATTTACTAATTCAATTACTCTAGGGCTTGGGAAGATTTTATGAAAGCTACATCAGAGTTTTGAGCCAGTGAGAAATGGCTTGTTTATGACTCTTGCACTATTTAAGGACAAAAGTCCAATATCAACATTTGGTGAGAGTACCAAATGCTGTAATTTGAAACTTAGGATATACTTATATTGGAAAATTCTTATGAAAACCCAAAGGGACAAGTTGCAACAAAAGTGAACACAATATCATTTCAAAATCTGAGTGAATAGCATCACTGCAGTGGAAACTTATTCATTCTTTGATTTGATCCAATCTGCTTTACAATTACAGTTGAATAGGTTATAAAATATGCATGCCACAAGTTACAGTGTGTTTATGTGCCATGATAGTGGTAGTGGAAGTGGTGAAATGAATGTGTATTTTAGTTTACAATTATCTTTACTGAGAGGGCAAGTTGCCATCAATCAGATCTTGATCTGGTCATCTGGGAAATGCTCATAGCAATTTGCTTTTTGATCAATTTATCTTATTTGGGATAGAGTCCAATTTGGTGGCTTTACGTAGAAACTGAATATGTCTTCTTTGGGAGCATAAGAGGAATCAGAAAAGAGTTCCTCTTCATGTTCCTGAAATATTTCCAAAGGGTTTGAATCATTCCTAGTTCCAGACTAGTTATCTCTGGGGGCTAGAGGCAGCCAGGGTTGGGGTGGGCAGCAATCAAGGTCAATTCGAGCATCATTTTGCCTAACGTAGGAACTCAAAATATGGGCTCACATATAATAAAACACATGGCTAAAGCCTCAGATCTTCAGTTCCTGAGGGTCATGAGAGTCACAGCAATGACAGAGTGAGAGAACTCTTGCACTTGTCGTGACATTAAAAATATTTCACTACTGCGTTAAAGTGCTGGCTAATCAGAACCTATTGCAGCAGGATCCTGGGGTATCCCTGCTGTACCAGCCAGCACCCCATTCTCTCTGGACCATGGGAGGCTTTGGAGAAGACACAAGTGACAACTGAGGTTTCCCAAGGTCCCTCGAGGAGATCCATAAAGGTTCCTCTTTTTCAATGACATGTCTAGATGAAGCTAGATTTTTTTACATGGGCTTAAAATAAAATATCAGATAGCCAGAGGTTGAATGCTGAAGCAGATATGCAAATTTAGTCATCTTTTACAGAGACAGACATTAAATTTGCAAAATATTTAATTATTTCTTTTCTAAAAAATACTTCAACTCTGAAAAATATAGTTGTTTTTCATAAAACATACTATTCTTGTTTTCATCTGATGGGTTTATTTTATTACTTTAAAAAATTAATGAATAAAAATTTTAAGCGTCTAAAGGGATCCAGAGATCAAAGAATTTGAAACTGCTGCTTAAAGAAGCAATGGAATTCACAATTTGAATATGAAACACCAGAGAAGAGGGGCCTAAGAGCCCCAATCTCTTGATCATTCTATCGGGGTTCCACTTATCTTTGAAAGATTAGTTACTTACTTCAAAATATCCCTGTGTTTTTCACTTATGCAAAATCATGGCCACTAGCATATATTTAAATTTCAAAACCTTGGTAATTTAGACCAATTTATGTGTTTAAAGTTTCCAGTGTTATATTTTTCATAAAGAAATGCATTTTACCAGAATATGCTGATTAAACTATCAAAATGCTACCCCCAAAACCCCAGATTTAAATAATAAGTTAAAGTTATAGTTAGCATATCAATTTTCATGTTTATGGTACTTCTAAAATGCTTGCAATACACTGGTTTTTTATTTTAAGTATTTATCAGAAATCCTTTTCAGATTATGTTTTCTACTATCCTTTCAAGAGAGAGGAAAAAGAAACATTGTCTTCTGTTCTATTACCTCAAATTCTGACTCAGAATAATTAACTGTTTTATCTTATATAAGACAACAATGATGGAGAGGTGTACCATTGTCTTTTAAACCAAGAAAAACAAATGAGTAAAAATAAACACCCAGAAGGATCTTCTTATCAAGTTAAAATGCCCACTGTAGTATGCATTTAAAAAAACAAACAAACAAACAAAACAACAACAACAACAAATCACCCCTTAGAAATGAACTTGAGGCAAGTTCCAGTGAAGCTGAGGTTTGAACCCAAAGCCTTATGCATGCTAATCAAGCACTCCTCCAACCGGACTATATCCCCAGCCTCTAGAGGTGGGCTTTTATTCTAATCAGTGTGGCCACAAAGCTTAAGCAGACAGTGTAAATAGTGCCCCCAGGTGACTGAAAGGAGCAAAAACAGACCTTCTTGTAAATTACTCCCTGCCCCCACAACAAGAGGAGACTGCATTTCAGAAGTGTTGAAGTATGGACAAGCAACAACAACAACTAGAATCCCCATGAAATATGTAGTTAGAATTTACAGGAACATAAAAATTAATTACATAGTGCTTGTGGGATTATTTGTATTATGTTATATTTTGTTAATATCCTTTAGATTGCTCTAATAAGTGTAATGCAAAAAAAAAAGTAGAAATGAAAATTATAGAATGAAGTGGAAAGTGATCCAGCATCCTTAGTGTGCTTACTTCTAGATTCACAATCTAGGTGTATGAATTAACATGCTCATCCCCCAAACAAGGTACTTGATAAACATTTTTAATGCTTGTCATTTATTTTCCTGATCTCTTTACAATTTTCTAAAAGTCTGGAGTATAATTTTGCTGATAAATTTACTATGACCCCTTGATTTTCATAATTCAACAGGAAAATATATAGTCCTTAAAAAAAGAATCTTGAAAACAAGTATTAGGAATATACTTTTAAGGCCAACATTTAAATTTTAAGGCGCTCTGGGTTATAAACTTGTCCCTACAATGCTTTCACACTGTGGTACATGTGGTTCATCATCCCCAGAGCTAAAACCCTTAGTTCTGTATATAATAGCAGGGTGATAGCTGTAAGTCTACATTTCTGTTTGTTGATTTGGTTTCCAAGAAACAGGGATCCCAGTCAAGTGTTGTTCTGCAATCACTATCGACAGGATGAAGGTAATAGTACAGGTACTTGAGGAGGCAGGAACTGAAGTTTCAGTCATTAGAGCTAAAGTACTTCATTGAGTCTTGACTTTGGGGTTATAATCTATGATCCAAAATACCTTTAATTGGATATTTTATCCAACCACATTTTAAAGGTCAAGTGAGTCATTCTGACTATGGATGTTTGGTCTGGGAAGGATGCAGTAAGTGCTGTCACAAGTATCTGCTCTCCTTCTGGGAAGAAGGTTACCTGTAAAACACTCAACCCCATGACGAGGACACCTGGATCATTCTCCCACCTCCTTTTACAAACACAACATAAACTTCCTTTCTGAAATCGACAATAAGAAAACTCTTTCCTTTTTCTATTAGCTTCTGAGGCTCAGTGCCAATTCTGTATTTCATGCCTTATTGTAAAGAGTGGTAGGTTCTGTAGGTCCTTGAACATAACTATACACTTTTAGAAGGGTTTTGAGACCTTCATGGAAACAGATAGCAAGCCGAGAACCTGAAAATCGGCTAAAAGGCTTGCTAAGAAAAATCCCAGTTTCCTTTCTTTTTTACAACTACTCTCTCAGTGTTGAAAGTATAAAATGCCACGTCAAATGCACTGACTCTTCAGTGATGAGTGGATGAAGTAGGTGTTTTGAATTAGAACAAAATAAATCTCTCCTGTTGAAGCTATGGCCTTGGCCAAAATGGCATTTATTCAAGTCATTTAAACAACTCCATTCCATCTCACATGAAAACAAAAACAAAAACAAAACAAAACAAAACCCTCATGTAAGCCTAGATACCTTTTCCTTGTCTTCTTTCAGAAATAAAGTAACCAAAAGGAATCTATCCCCATGTGACACTGGATCCAGAGAGCTTGCCTTTCTGCTGATTTCTATCAGGAGGGTCAATGCATGGTTAACTGGAAAGAGCTTTCTCTTCCTCTCACTTGGGAAGAACAGAACCATGAGTGCATCAAATTTACTTCCTCCTTCTTGACCAACAGAAATGCCATATTTTAAATTGACATATACATAAATAGAGCAGCAGCAGTGAGTTTACGAACACATGTACCTGTGCAAGTAGACTATCAATGGCAGGACAAAATAAATCCTAATTTTTTTGCTTGCCTTTCTCAATATACATTCAACTCTCAATATGGATTTCAGTGAAACTATTTTCTTAAATAATCATACCATTCTTTTATAACTATTTTATAATGACTAACCTATTCTTAAGTCTTCCAATGAGCTCTTTTCAGGTTCAAGTATGGTTAAAGACAGAACAGTTAATGTGGTACAGAACCAAAGCTGGTTTTTAAGTCCTATGTTCTTCCTCACATAATTTTATACTGGATATGTGAAATGTAGGCCTGTTTCTTTGCCCCTTTGAAGGCATTTGGTTTTCCATGGGACCAAATTTCATCATGGCCCCAGATGTTTTCTGAGAGATATTTGTTGCCAAATTTCTGAGCAAAGGTTTTCAGTCAGGACTCACCTCTCCTTCTCTGGGCCAAGGCCTCCCATTCTGGGTATATTTGCTTTGATTCTGTCTCTTCTTTTGTCCTCCATCTGCGAACTTGCACAGTAAAGGCTCACTGGGGGCTGAGAAGATAAGAAACCAATTCCATGTTAGCAAATCCCCCTTAAAAAAATAAGTGATTATTTGAGTCACAGTAGTGCTTTGTAATGAAGATCTTTTGAAGTAACATCTTGGTTCTGAAAAAATATTTGGCCTCAATATCTTTTAGTCTCAATTTTGTTGGCTGCTGTTCTAAGTGGGCTTCAAAAAAGTACTGGCAGACCATAAAAGGATATCATAGATATTGTTGAAAAAACAGTCTGTTGAAGTACAATGTGAGCTCGCTTTAAAAGAGGCAAGCACCAACTTTTACAGTTAAGTTAGAAACATCCAGAATCTGTATTTGTGTGTGGATGAATATTTCTCCCTCAAGGCAACTGTATTTTCACTATAGAATCTGCTGGGTTCAATTTTCAAAATAGATGCTTGGGAGCTGCTTTCTAAAAAAGGGAAAGATTTTTCTAATTGCAATCAAATTAGCTGTGTTTTCTCATCAATCTTTTGCAATTCCAAAAAGTTTAAAAGTTAATCCTCCACCCCACTCCTTTCACTGCAGTTTCCCAGTAAAATCTCGACAGAATCCCAGGGAGAACAATTATTAGAATATTAAGTGGACACACATGATAAAACATAGTCAAAGTACATGACTATAACTCATGACTCATAGATTCGTTAGAAGGTCCTGTCGGACTTCAGTAAACTGATTTCCTAAGAGGAAATGATCAAAACTAAAGTATGTCGGAACTTCTCTTACAATATTGACAGTGAGAAAGGATGAATGATGAATCTTTTCTTTCTTTTCAAGTTTTTTATTTGTTCTAATTAGTTATAAATGACAGTAGAATACATTTTGACACATCATACATAAATGGAATATATCTTCTCATTCATCTGGTTGTACCTGTGTAGAATCACATAGGTCATGTGATCATATGCACATACAGTAATAATGTCCAATTCATTCTACTATCATTCTTACCCCCATGCCCCCTCTCCCTTCATTCTCCTGTGCCTAGTCCAAAACACCTCAATTCTCTTTCTTCTTTAGTGTGAATTTGCATCCGCATATCAGAGAAAACATAGGATGAATCTTAAACATCCAATAGGGCAAATTATTCTTTGAGATTGGCGTCTCCCTCCATATCACTATTAGACTGTAAAAGAAAGCTATATTAGCTTAATGACTTCGTCAACACATTAAGATACCTGGGCAGGTTAATTTGTTCGTTTATTGGCTTGAATAAGCCCAATATTATTTTGTAAGTTTACAGTTTGAAAACCAAAATGAATCACTCCTTTCTTTACTAACTGAGAAAAAATTTTAGCTGAAAATTAACTGCAATTAATGCTCTAAACAAGTCAGAGTTATTAAAGCTCTGACTTCCATGATTTTGTGAAACTGTAGCTATCACACAAGATAAAGAGGACATCATAGAATGTCTGTGGAAAGCTACTGTCTTTACATTAGAATTGATGTAAATTCTCACTCCAAATGAATTAGCTAAATCCAATCACTGGATCTCAGTATTTCATGAGCAAGAATAGTTCTAGTGAGATTTCAAAATTATATATACTATTCAAAATCATTCCTTTCTGTAGAATCTTCTATCCCAGAACTTCAGAATACATCTGTCCATTCAATGGGAAGTTGTGCTAATGTATAAATTCATCATTGATAAAATTACAAATTTCTCAAAAAATGTGAACCTGTAAGTACCTTTCATTTCCTGCCCTAAAGAACTGGGTCCAGTTCTTCTGAGGAGGGTTATCATGTCCTGTGCCTCTATTAGCTAAGAAATATCTATCAAATAAATTTACAAATGCACACAAAATCATAGAAACACTGATTTTTGTTTTGTTTTTAACAGCTACATTGATTCAACAGACACAAAACCAACTACACATTTCCATTGTATAGAATTTGTAAATTTTAATATGTTCACATATCTGTATACCCTTCATCACTGTCAAACATATTCATCACTCCCCAAAGTTAGAAATTTCTATTCACATGTAATCTTATCCAAAGAAAAAAATTTCTTTTAGTGTTTGGTGCTCATAAAAAAACCCTTCCATTTTACATAGATGATCGCACTTAATCCTCATACTAACCTTAAGAAGTAGTTGAAATTTTCCCCTATTTTGCAAGTGAGGGAATTGAAATTCAGAATGGTTAAGTGGCTTTCCCCAGGTCATAGAATTGGTATTCAAAGCCAGGTAGCAGTTAAACCACTAAGTGCAATTATTGCCCTAGTCCTCAACAGAAGTCGTGCTTCATTTCTCAAGTATCATCCTCAAGGAAGAAAAGGTCTTGGCACTCCTCTGTGCACTGTGTTCCAATAAATGGAATTGGCCACACGTAGAACTTTCATTTCTGTCCAGATCTGTTTCCATGTTCCCCAGCTCGTGTCTAAAGAGTCATGAGGAACCAGATGCATCATGGGAAAGAATCTGACTGTCTCCTCGGGAGTTAAGTCTTAGGTGAATGTGACAGTGCCTCTTCCTTCCTTCCTTAGCCCTCATCCCATTTTTTTCTTTAATATAATAAGACTCCTGTTATTAGGAAATTATATTTGAACTTTAAGAGGGACCAACTTTCTTATTTTGTTTCTAAATCTTCCCTGATAATTTCCAGAAATGTATTATGTCCTTTGGCAGCAACAATACGTTGACTAGTGGCCACAGAAAGTCTGAGGTTCCTTTTCCAACTTGTAAATGGTAATCCTTTCTTAAATTATTTAAATTGTACCTTTTATACTTCTTTGGATAATGGCTTTCATGAGTGAGACTTTCTACTCTCTGAAGAAGGATTACCTTTATTGCATCCTTAATACTGATTTATTTGAGGTGAATGGGGAAAAAAAAACCCTCTAGTTCTACAAGTATAGAATATAAAACTGAATTCTTTTTAAATAGTGCATGTTTCTATAGGCTTTACTTTGGGTAAAGGTTAATTTGGGTGCATTTAATTGTTAGTGGTACCAGTTTTTTTTTCAAGGCCTGATGTCTGTCTCCTCAACTTAAAATCTGTAAGAAACCGGACATGTTATTTAAAAAAAAAAGATATTTCTGTGATTCGTTTTTATCATGTATAGGATGGAGATAATAATGTTAAATGCCTCATAGAGCTGCTGTGAAAATTGCATAAATTAATGCATATAAAGGGCTCAAGAGTCTATGGAACATCTGTAAATAAAAATCCCGCATTTGCTGCAACAATCATTATTGCTCAGCATCCCTGTTAGCAGTTCCCAGTTAAAGGCTGCGAGACCTGATCACTTGTCATTGTCAGAGTTCAGAGTGTTTAATCAACTCAACTTTATTTTCATCAGGCTTGTTTCATTTTAATTCCACGGAGGCTCATCAACACAATGTGTGACTATACTCCAAGCACAAGAAAAAGATGTGTTCCTAGAGAGGATCTGTGTTTGCAGAATTGCTCATGTTGACTATAGCTTGTCATTAGACCATCTGGGCACTTCAGCACTGGTGACTCTCCTGGGGTGACTCTCCTGGGTCTTCACCAGAACTAAGACCCTATTATCTCCTGAAGCTGGCCACATTACTGTTCTGTTTTAACCTAAAACTGTGTATAACATATGCTCCTTGTTTCTCCCCCCTCTTTTTTTTTTTTTTTTTTTTGCTTTTGTTTCTCATTACTATTGCCATTACCATTATTTTGTTACTTAGTTGCAAAAGTTCTATCAGGAGTTCTAATCCACCAAAGTTCTAATTTTTTATTATGGAAATTAAAAGTCTCTTATATAGCAAGTGTTTTCCTCATTGCATTAATTTAAATATATGTCTTAAATATCTTTACATACATTGTACATTTATTTAGACAAGGGGATTGATCTAGAAATATGTATTTATATATGTACATATGTATACCCAAACACCTGTACTTACATCAGAACATGTGCATATTTAAAAGCCTTTTTTGTGGAAACTTGGTAGCTATAGAATTAACTGGCAACATTTGCAGTAAAAGGACTTGAATGAAGTATTCACCCCAGGAACTCACCTGCCCACTGGTATAATAAAAAAATTTGCAGAAGTATCACTGAAACAAATATTGTCAAAAACCATATTCTAGCTTTCCAAGGGTCAAATATATGTAGAATATGAGATTCTCAATTTTTAATGTTACCTTGAAGCTTTATAATTAAAAAAAAAACACTTTGGAAGAACTATTTTAGCATTAAGCAAAATTTAAAAAGCCATATAGTAAGAATTTATTAGCTTTCAACTGAGATGTCTTTGAGGATTGTCTTTGTGAATTTCACAATTTCTCAAAGGTCTCTTGCTTTCAGCCACCCTGATATTCAAGGGTCTTCAAAAGCTGTTGGGCGAAGAGAGTGAAAATGACCTATTTGTACTTGTTTGTATTGCCATGTTCAAAGATCAGATGCAACTCTATTAATCCAAAAATGATTATGATGGGAAAATATACCAGGCAATGTCTTTTAAAAAATATATTTTAAGTTGTACATGGACACAACTTTATTTGTTTATTTTTAATGTAGTGCTGGAGGATTGAACCTGGTGCCTCACATGTGCTAGGCCAGGAATCTACGCCTGAGCCACAACCCTAGAACGATGTTTTTTACTACATGAAAAAAAATTAAAAATAAATCTCCCAAAATGAATTTCCAAATACTTCATTTTAAAAGGATGGATAAGTATTATAATATTACCCTTGAATTCTAGGAGCCTAATTCTAAATTACTTTCCCAAAGGGGCATATTTCATCGAAAGTGGCAGGGAAAACATTAGCAAATTGAGTGAATTAAGAGTTATGTTAAGATTTATGCAATTTTCTAGTTCTCGTGTGATTTCCAAATACCTGCAAGATGAAATTCCCTTGATTAGAAGAGAGAATTGTGTCCTCTTAATCTTACCTTTACCCACAACCTCCCACCCCTTGAAGGATTTCTAGTACCACCTCTAAATGTCCTCCCTCTTTCCTGGAATTTTCTTTCCCAACTTCCCCACATCTACACTCTCCACTTGGTAAACTACAAGGAAGCCGTCTTGACTCTATCCCAGCTCGCCTCAGAGTGAATTTATCCTGGTAGAATTTCACAGGTAAAATGTTATTTCTGCTTGTGTTAAATTAACCCATTGATGGTAGCAATTTATTGTGAGACTTCAGTGTAGAAAGTGCTCACAGTAGGAGGCTGGATAAAGTAGATGTATGGGCACCTGAATGTATGTGTGTGAAGTATATATGCATGTGTGTTCATGCTGTTAAAAGTATTTTGCCCTTAGCTACAGATAATACATAAATAGGATGCTATTCTCAGTAAGACATAAGGGCCACCAGCAGTAGTATTACCACCTGGGAGTGCTTTAGAAGTGAAGAATCTGAGTCCTTTCCACTCTCCACCTCAGAAAAAAATCAATCAACATCTGCATTTAAACCCTATCCCAAGGTGATTTGTGAGAACTAGCTTGATTATGACTCGCTCCTTAACTGAGAGAAGAAGATGTCTTAGAAGTTAAACATGAACTCCTCTGAATAATGAGAAGATTTCAGTAGCACAGAAATATTGTATTGCCTACAATTTTCTTTGCAGGATTACGGTGCCAATTAATTTTCTGGAGTCTCCTTTAACAGTAGTTAAAATAGAGACTAAATGACGAAGAGCCCTTTGTGGATGTGAGATGCTGTTATAAGCCACAGATTGCAATGTGCTAGGAGACATTATGGTCTATCATGCAAATGGGGAGTATTTAAAATATAATTATAACAATGCATGGCAATAAAGTTTCATGGTAATTATGAAGAAGTAATTACTGTTTGCTTGCTTTGTGGAGTATTTCTCATCTTCCAAACTTTAAATTAAATGTGAAACATGCAATATACAAACAGAAATGATGATCTAGTGGTTTATAAGACTTGCTGTTTTAAGCAAAATAAAATAAAATAAAAAACAATAAAGAATTTGCTTAGCAAACTTTTGGTAAAAGACATTTTCTCTTGAACATGTAAAATACCTTCAATTTAACATGTAAATATTGGAGGCTTCTAATAGTTCTGCATATTTTGTTAGAGTGTTCACTTTATGCTCATTTTTGCCGTTTACATGATATATGACAGACTTCTTAAATGTGCTTGTGTGTGTGTGTATATTTCTAGATGCAAAACTAGCAAGTTGCTCCAAATTTAAACCACAATTTACATGGCAAAAATTGTTTGAATGTTACCACACAGAATTATTATGTTTGAGAGATGTAAAATCTTTTGCATATAGCAAAGGAGGCTATTTGGTTACATTTTCTTTTGAGACACAGTATCCTGTTTAACATGAAATTGTTTTATATACTCTAATAAGGGAGTTGTAGCAATTTGGGAGCTCCTGGTGTGATAAAATGTTGTTTTAGAAAGCACTTAGTTCCTGTCTGTTATAGGATTCCCAAATTTATCTAATTTAAACTCTTTATTTTTTCAGTAAGGAAAACAAAAGTTTAATGAACTGTCAGGTAATTTGTGGTAGTTGTTGGCATATTTATACCTAGAACTAGGTTCTCGTGACTTCTAAACCCACACTTTCCAACATCTTACTTTCCATGTTCTTATCATCAGAGGTAAGAAGAAATGAATTTCAAGCAGTTCTTGTGATTTATTACATAATTTGGGAATGGGACAAAAAAGATCAAATATTCACTAAAATATTATCACAGTAGTTGTATGGCCACAGGTTCAAAAAGAACTGTAAAGTAAGCAACCAACGAGATATCTTCAAAGGAATCATACTGCTCTTCTAATAACAGTTTGCATTAACAGAATAAGCAAATCACATGGGTTATATTTATAAGTGTCAGACACATGCTTACCCCTATCATTTAGGCTAAACTTGGCAGAGGAATATAAACCCCAAAGTGGAAATAAATAAAAAAGTTAATAGCACCCTCCAAAGAAAGTATAATTCGCATACATGTTCCTAATTTTACTCCTCAGTAATGGATTACTCCTTATATTTAGTCTCACAGACAGTCTGTACGTGGGAAGTTAGCCTTCCAGGAAAGGGAATGTCCCATGGTGACGATAGAAGCTGAGAAGAGCTGCCTAGAAACAAGACAGAGCTAATCACTTTCTGATACATCATATTATGGCCTGAATAATGAGCTCCAGATCTCTGTCTTAAGGATTAAAGCACCATCTTTTTTTTTTTTTTTTTTTAATTTGCAACCATTCTCTGATAATTGTTTCCTGGTATGACAAGATGGTTTTAAGAGGAAAAACCACAGCCTGTCAGGGGAATTACATAATATTATTGTCTCAAACGGAGAAAGCTGATGTTTCAAGTTGATGAGGCACAAAGAATTTGCTGACAGCTACATTTGGTCCATTATATGGTAAAGATAAGTGAAGCACTGGTGCTGAAGAGGATAATGTAAAGCAGCAGCACTTCTGAGAAGCAGCAAATAATTTACCTAACTACACATTAGAAACCCTGTTACTGGAAGGTGAAACATCATGGAATGGTGTCTAAGACAAAGAGTCTTTAAAAACAGCAGAATATTATTTATTAAACAAAATAGACCATCTTTTGATGCTGCCTCCTCCTGTCCTCCTCCTCGTTCCCACCTGTCCCTTGTAGAGCATTCTGCACACTCCCCCTGAAGGTCATGTTTATAGACTGCCATGTACTGTATGCAAGATGGTACTCTTACTAGAGTTATAAAGAGGAAAAATAGTTATCCTACAATGCATATGTTCCATTGATATTAAATATAAATATAGAAGAATATGTATAAAGTTAGTAAATTCCAATTATTGAAATCCATAAAAATTAAAAAAAATATCCTTTACAACTTCTTTTTTATAATTCCTTCTAGGAAATGCATAAATATATATCTACTAATCCATTGATCTAGTCCTTTTTTAAATTGTAAAGACAGCAGTATTACTGTTTGTCAGTTTTTTTCTTTTTTTATTTGTTCTTTTCAGATATATATGACAGTAGAGTATATTTTGACGTATTTTACATGTGTGAAGTGTAAGTTCTAATTAGGATCCCATTCTTGTGGTTGCATGTGATGTGGCATTACACTGGTTGTGTATTCATATACGAACATAGGAAAGTTGTATTCAATTCATTCTTTTTTGAAAAATTTATTTATTCTAATTTGTTATATAAGACATCAGACTGAATTTCAATTCATAGTACACATATAGAGCACAATTTTTCATGTCTGGTTTTACACAAAATAGGGTCACACCATTCGTGTTTTCATACATAGGGTAATGATGTCCATCTCATTCCATCATCTTTCCTACACTCCTGCCCCCATTCTTCCCCTTCGTTCCCTTTGCTGTATCTAAAGTTTCCTCCCAGGCTCTCCCTCACTCCGTCCACTACACTAGAATGAGAATGGGATTTGATTGATTTGAGCCCTATTTCCTTCCACCTAGCATCTACTATAGTGGCCTAACAATGGGGCTGAGGGTAATATGCATTGCATTACCTGTTGATCAAGTTGTTAAATAAATGCAGTTATGTATGCAAAATAACTCCTTAAGCTCACTTTTATAATGGAATTTAAAGGAATTGAAGAGTGGGATATAACTGTTTTCTCTTAAAGGAGCAGAGAATTACCAAAGTTCTATGTTTAAAAGTAACTATCCAATCTATTTAAAATAAAAAAAAATAAGTCAAAATTCCCAGTTCTTACCCAAAGGACTTAAAAACATTATACTACAGGGACACAGCCACATCATTGTTCATAGAAGCACAATTCACAATAGCTTAACTGTGGAACCAAACTAGAAGGCCTTCAGTAGATGAATGGATAAAGAAAATGTGGTATATATACACAATGGAATATTACTCAGCATTAAAAGAGAATAAAACCATGGCATTTGCAGGTAAATGGATGGAGCTGGAGAATATAATGCTAAGTGAAATTAGCCAATCCGCCAAAATCAAATGACAAATGATTTCTCTGATTTAAGGATGCTGATTCATAATATGCTGCAAGGGGGGTGGGGATTAAATGAACTCTAGACAGGGCAAAGGGGAAAAGGGGAAGGAGGGAAAGGGAGGGGACATAGAGGTAGGAAAGATGGTGGAAAGAGATAGTCATCATTACCCTAAGTACATGTATAAAGACATGAAGAATGTGACTCTACTTTGTGAACAACCAGAGATATAAAAAATTGTGCTCTATATGTGTAATATGAATTGTAATGCTTTCTGTTGTCATATATAACAAATTAAAATTTTAAAAAATTCCCAATTCTGATCCCAGGTGTGACTCTAACTTTATGTAGAACCCATGCTAATTGCCTTAGGAAAATACAAATAGAGAAAAATAGGAAAGAATCTTGAAATGTGAAGCCTGCTTCTTTGTAGTATCCACTTACAGTCCCCTACCAAGGAAGTGAACACATATACACCTCCACAATGAGTCCACACTCAGATCCAGAGCACCTCTCAGTTTCCCTCATGCTTTCCTAAGTATATATTTCTGGTACTAGTGGATGAAAGTACTTCTACAATATAGTAACCTGAGTTAGTAAAAATACAGCTCAGGTTTCAAAGTGGAGGCTGTACACTTGACACTGGGAGCATCAGTTAGCAAGGCCAGAGGTAGCAGGAAGGCTGAGAACCTCTCCTTTCCCAGGTGAAGAAGTTATGGGACAATAACTTGGGGCATTCATGTTTTCTAATTCAAGTGTCCCAACTGAAATTGTGCTGACATAATGTGTTATCTGAACCACTTAATAATCAAAGGAATGTAAATTTGACCTAGGAGCTAAAAAACTGGCATTTATGCTAGAAACTATTCATGCCATAAACATCAATAGATAAATCAATCTAAGGAATTACTTAAAAAATAAATAAATAACTCCATGGCCCTGCATAGGGAGGTTTTTAGTGTAAAACAATACATACAAATGTCTCTAAAATTCGATATTCTTTGTTCTTGTTATAGCAACAAAGGGGACAAAATAGCTTTGGGATAGACTACCTCATGGAAAGATTGAGTAAATGCCCAGAATTTATTTTTCTTATGTACTAATTTTGTCACTAGGAGTGACCCTTAAAGACACTCTACATGGATTCAAATTGTCTATAGATTTTGCAAATATGCAAATTTTATGTTAATACCCCACAAGTTGAACTCTAGGGTAAAGTTCCAACTTCTTATCACAAAAGGCCTTCCAATATCATGACTTTATAAAACTATGAGCAAGTGGTTGAGACCCCCTCACATCTTCTCAATTTGCTTACTCTTCTCCTGTCTGAAATGGCTTTCCTCTTTTCAAACTTAATCACTTTCACAGAATCATTTCTGATCTCTTTTCTCAAATGCAAATGCCCACAGAGAGAATTTGTCATTAGTTAATTTTTAGTATATTTCCTCCATTTATTCATTCACCCTTGCCTGAAATTCATTCAAAATTCATTTGAAACATGCCATTATATATCAGGTCTTGTGCTATCCATGAAAAACTGAGCAACAAATAAAATAGACACAGTCCTAGTCCTTAAAAATATTCTTTCTGATAGAAAAGCAGATATTAAATAATAAAAAGGCCCACAAGTCAATTCCAATTTCATCCTTTATGCATCTATCATCTACACTTGTAATTCAACATCTGGAAAATACCTCAACTCTCTCATTTGTTTATATGTCTTTCTTGCTAATTCGAAAGCCTCTCAAGGGTAGGATTTCTATATTATTCATCTTTGTATTCCACAAGTATAAAGTAGTTCCTGAAACACAGTACTTATAGTGTTCTGTACACACACACACACACACACACACACACACCACAAAATTTTAGCATGTTCATCTATTAATTTTCAGGGCAGAAGATACCCTGAAAATTGTCCCATAGCCTGATGATAGCAGAGCACCCACTCAGCTGAATAAATCAAGACTGCACTTAATTCAGT
The DNA here is from genome assembly GCF_021218885.2 of Marmota monax. NCBI lineage: Eukaryota > Metazoa > Chordata > Mammalia > Rodentia > Sciuridae > Marmota > Marmota monax. Next base: position 4,459,745 of record NW_026695228.1, on the reverse strand, counting down.
AGACAGTGGCCATAAATGTCAGGTTTTTAAAATGCCACTGCATTAAAAGAGCCTCTAAATTTCTTAATAATGCATTTCATGTTTATTAAGTCAAAAACACTTTCTTAGAAAATAGGCATAGGAAAACTTTTTTATGTTTTTAAGAACACTGTAAATTTGGCTTGTCATTGTTGAAAGAATTCTGAGCAATTATAGCTTAGCTATATATTCCTTTTGCTTAAAATAATCATCAGTGAAGAAACAATTTTTAAATTGAATATAGCATGTGATTCTTGGGCATATGACACTTAGGAGACAGTAGAAGCAGTCAGTCAGTCATCCAGAAATTTATAAAGCTTTCTTCAGAGGAAAAAGCCATTTTTGATGTAAGTGCAGTATGATATATAAATCTAATCTTTTTTGATGACAATGGATGTTTTATATCTCAATTTCATATTTATTCATTTAAAAATTTAGACCAGCTTCATAAAATCTCTGGAACTTATTTATAAATGGAGACGGCCCCATAACTCACAGAATTTTAAGGCTTTACATTGAGCATTTAGCTTCAAACTCAGTACATAATAGCATGCAGCAAATATGTGTGTTGAATGAATGAAAGATTGGCATTAATTTAGACCATTATGTAAGATAGGCAGATGAATAAATTTGATGAACCATGGAAGCATAAGAACCAAATGCTTGGTATTATTAATATTGTTGGAGTACATATAGAAAGTGTCATTTTTAGAGTCATTTTCCTGTTGCTATGCCTCTCATTTTATTCCCACCATAGGAATAGTGCAGTCAATTGCAAAGAGACCTGAAACTCAGCAGGCATCACAGAGATGCATCCTGAAGTGATGGGGGTTCAAAGGTTCTATTTTAGACTATAAAACTTAAAGAGGTAAGGAGAACTTTCTTCTTACGTGGATTATGATCTGTTTTACCAGGGCTGACTGTGAGAAAGAACCTAAACAGGCCACATTATGGTAAAATGCTCTGCTTTGTTTCACTCTTGCAGACATAGCCCATGAGAGACCCTGTCAAAATTTCCAGGCAATATAAAGGGCAAAGGATTATAACTACCATTCTTCACATTTTTTAACTCCTTTTTTTTCTTGTTTGATGCTCTCAAAGAAATTTAGCTAACAATCTCTCTTCCACTGCATAAAATGAGACCATCATTTCTACCAGAATTGGTGGGCTGCTCCTGCATTACCACAGAGCGTATTACATTGCAATCTTTCTTGGCTGATACTCTGAGGCCTAATGCAATGCCAATCAAAATCCCAATGGCATTTCTTATAGAAATAGAGAAAGCAATCATGAAATTCATATGGAAAAATAAAAGACCCAGAATAGCAAAAACAATGCTAAGCAGGAAGTGTGAATCAGGCGGTATAGCCATACCAGACTTCAAACTATACTACAGAGCAATAGTAACAAAAACAGCATGGTACTGGTACCAAAACAGGCGGGTGGACCAATGGTACAGAATAGAGGACACAGAAACCAATCCACAAAACTATAACTATCTTATATTTGATAAAGGGGCTAAAAGCATGCAATGGAGGAAGGATAGCATCTTCAACAAATGGTGCTGGGAAAACTGGAAATCCATATGCAACAAAATGAAACTGAATCCCTTTCTCTCGCCATGCACAAAAGTGAATTCAAAATGGATCAAGGAGCTTGATATCAAATCAGAGACACGCCGTCTGATAGAAGAAAAAGTTGGCTACGATCTACAGTCGGTGGGGTCGGGCTCCAAATTCCTCAATAGGACACCCATAGCACAAAAGTTAATAACAAGAATCAACAAATGGGACTTACTCAAACTAAAAAGTTTTTTCTCAGCAAAAGAAACAATAAGAGAGGTAAATAGGGAGCCTACACCCTGGGAACAAATCTTTACTCCTCACACTTCAGATAGAGCCCTAATATCCAGAGTATACAAAGAACTCAAAAAATTAGACAATAAGAGAACAAACAACCCAATCAACAAATGGGCCAAGGACCTGAACAGACACTTCTCAGAGGAGGACATACAGTCAATCAACAAGTACATGAAAAAATGCTCACCATCTCTAGCTGTCAGAGAAATGCAAATCAAAACCACCCTAAGATACCATCTCACTCCAGTAAGATTGGCAGCCATTAGGAAGTCAAACAACAACAAGTGCTGGCGAGGATGTGGGGAAAAGGGTACACTTGTACATTGCTGGTGGGACTGCAGATTGGTGCAGCCAATTTGGAAAGCAGTATGGAGATTTCTTGGAAAGCTGGGAATGGAGCCACCATTTGACCCAGCTATTCCCCTTCTTGGTCTATTCCCTAAAGACCTAAAAAGAGCATGCTACAGGGACACTGCTACATTGATGTTCATAGCAGCACAATTCACAATAGCAAGACTGTGGAACCAACCTAGATGCCCTTCAATAGACGAATGGATAAAAAAAATGTGGCATTTATACACAATGGAGTATTACTCTGCATTAAAAAATGACAAAATCATAGAATTTACAGGGAAATGGATGGCATTAGAGCAGATTATGCTAAGTGAAGCTAGCCAAATCCCTAAAAAACAAATGCCAAATGTCTTCTTTGATATAAGGAGAATAACTAAGATCAGAGTAGGGACAAAGAGCAGGAGAAGAAGATTAACATTTAACAGGGATGAGAGGTGGGAGGGAAAGGGAGAGAGAAGGGAAATTGCATGGTAATGGAAGGAGACCCTCAGGGTTATACAGTGGAGGGGGTAGAGAGAGAGGAGGGGAGAGGAGGGGAGGGGAGGGGAGGGGAGGGGTGGGGAGGGGGAGGGTGGGGGATGGGAAAGGCAGCGGAGCGCAACAGACACTAGTATGGCAATATGTAAATCAATGGATGTGTAACTGATGTGATTCTGCAATCTGTGTATGGGGTGAAGGTGGGAGTTCATAACCCACTGGAATCAAAGTGTGGAATATGATATGTCAAGAAATTTGTAATGTTTTGAACAACCCACAATAAAAAATTTAAAAAAAAAAAGAATTGAAAGGAGGAGATCATTTGAAAGAGGCTCAAATCTAGAGTCAGTCCCCTGGTTTCTCATATAGGAAGTTGGTTCTGAGAACCTAAATTTAGATTGTCAGGAGGTAGAATCCTCTTGCCTTTTTTTTTTTTTTCAAAATACAACGGAACAGGTGTATGAGAATATGGTCCTGTTTGGTTTATACCCAGATGGGAACAAAGACTATTGCAACTTAAGGTCTCATATGAATTGCAAGTTCTAAGGAATTTTGCAAGGTGATAACATAGTTACTAATTTTGAAATGAAGCTTCTTCTGTGTTTGACACTGTGTTAGATACCATAGAGCACCAACTTTTTTTTGTTGTGAAAACAACCTGTTTTGAGTTGAAATCCATTTTGAAATGAAAAATTAAAGATAAGAGAGTTTAGGTGACTTCTAGAAGTATATGTAGTAAGAGACCAGCTTTAATCATACTTCTTTTTTTTAAAAACTTTTATTTATTTATTTATTTTTATGTGGTGCTGAGAATCAAACGCAGTGCATCATACATGCTAGACAAGTGCTTGCCCACTGAGCCACAACCCTAGCCCCTAATCATACTTCTTGAATTTTCCAGTATTCTATTTTGTGTTCTGTACCATATTACCCCCTCCTCATTCTTTATCATAATCTTGAATAATTACAGCCTTTTCTGTAAAAGAAGAAAATCCATCCACTTGGCAATTATTTATGGAGCACTTACTATGTGCCAGGCATTAGTCTAAACCCTGGAGAATTAGACTAAGGAACACTGCTGTCATAAAAGTGATATTGTAGGAGAGAAACAGCCAATAGACAAGTGAGTATACATAAAATTCTGTAATTGATATAAGTGCTGGAAAAAATAGTCAAAATAATGTATGTATGGAGTGACAAGGAAAGAGACACTATGTTTGATTTAGTAATGTGGAAGGAACTTGTTAAAGATCTCAATGAAAGAAGAGTGCAAACTTTGGAGATCAGAGGAAGGAAAGTGTTTCAGACAAAGGAACAGCAGTGCAAAAGTCCTGAGATTAGCATGCACTTAGCTCTTAGGAGGAATGGCAATGAAGAATGGGTGATGAATGAGGAAAGGGGATGGTAATGTCAGAGGAGTTCAGAGAGTACAAAGGGTCCTTTCATAATCCATTTTGTGCCATAGTAAGATGGACCTGAAGAGGCTAGCAGGGTGCTCTAGGAGAAAGGTAAACTTAAGGAAGGAGAATCAAGTTTCAAGGTCTAAACATCCTAAATTAAGTACAGATATTTCTATTAGCAAACCTTAAAATTTGGGTTTTATTTGTTTGTAGATATAAAGAATAATTCATAGTTGTTCTCATATTTGAAAGAGTATATTGGATGAGATACTTTCAAAAGTCTCTCCTTCTAAGAATCAATAAAAGTCTTCCTGATTTCATGTGGCTCCTAACTCCCTAGGAACAATGCAGGATATGAGAGAAATTTCCTTCAGTTGGGTCTGAAAGAGTACAGAAACGTAGCAATAATGAAATTTCAAAGGAACTAGAGTTTCAGTGGAAGAGAAGATCAAAGCAGAAAAATAAGGAGATTCCTATACGGGCACTCATTCTTCTATGTTCAGTGAATATTAACCATGGAAAAGGATTGAACATTTTATTTGTGAATAGTTGCATAATCTCAAATAAAAAGGCTTTCTTTCATGGTCCACTCTTAGGATAGATTCAAGGTCAAAGGAAAACAAGAAACATTCAAAGGTTATTCAATCTACCCTGATAACTCAGAGCAAGGAGATCCCCATCAGAAAGCTCTGTCTCTTTTACTCTTTACATGGTCCATATCTGCCCAGCTTCATTCTCATTTTTTGGGGAATCCTGTCTTTACCCTTATGTCTTGACCTCCAGAATCTACTCTAATCTCTTGCTAGGAGTTTCCTGAAAGAAATTGTTGCTTTTCTGTCCCAGCTATTTCCATTTGCATTTCTTCCTACCTATTATCTATATCAGATAGTAAAAACCAGAGAGTCATGGAACATTCTTTGAAAAGCAGAGGAGGAAATAGGCTGCAGATATTCAGGCATTCATAATTTTTCTCGTTAACATAATTAATATATTTACAGGTCATCCCTCCAGCATCTGAGCTGCTGTCTCTAAATCCTTAAAAAGAAATGGAATCAAGGAACTTTCTATTACTCTATGACATAGGTGACATTCATTCTAATTCAGCATTATTATTACAATGGTCATCAAAATGGTAATGCCTTAGAGGAATCTAGCTTTCAGCTTTAAAAATCTTTTCTACAAGTTCAAGATCTTTGTTGGTTTCATTATTTTGATAGGATAGGACCTTTCCCATTTCTTTGAGAATGGTGCAGTTACATATATAAAAATCTAATTTTAAAAAGTAGTTTGCAGCATTATTTGATAAACCTAAATAGAATAGTTAATTAAAAAACAAAAAAAAAAAAAAAAACGCCTCTTTATGGGGATGGGGATACAGCTGAGTTGGTAGAGTGCTTGCCTCACATGCACAAAGCTGTGGTGGGTTCAATCCCCAGCACCACCATAAACAAACAAATAAATAAATAAACCTTAAAAAAAAACAACCCTTTAACTGATCTGCTTTTAAGTGTGAAATATACACATGCACGCATGCTTTTCTTGGTGGGTGAGGCGCAAATAATGCTAGGAATTGTTTCTGTGCATGAAAATGTGTGAAAGAGAATATAAAAAAATAGATTTGAGTGTATTTCTCACATTATCTACTTAGATCTGTATTATAAGATAAGAAAATACCATTTCAAGAGGTTGTATTTACAAAGAAAAATTCCTACTGTGACTTTGATTAAATAAAAATGACTCCAATTACATTCCAATCATAAAACTCCACTGTTCACAATGTCAAATCCAACATTACTGGAGAAGAGTAGCCTCTTCCCCTTTCTCACTGCTTAGGATGTAGTTTGCCCCCATATATTTTTGAGCCCAATTTATTAATGACACAAAGCTTCTTAAAATTTGTTTAAAACACAAAGAAAAATTTGTTCCAGCATCTCTGTATGCTTTTGTTTATTTATTTTAAATAATTCTCTTTATGAAAAGTTTCAAACACATGGACAGAACACTTTATTAAAACCCATATTGCTATTATCTAGTTTCAATAAGTATTCACAGTGTGCATATGTTGTTAGATCTAACATTCTTCTCCCCTTTTTTGGTTGAAATATATTTTTTTAAATGATAGAGAACATTTTATTTTAATAATACTTGAATTATGTAAATCTCATGAAATGTTTAAAAATTAAAAACCAACTTGGAGCTGGAATTGTGGCTCAGTGGTAGAGTGATCGCCTACCATGCATGAGGAACTGGGTTTGCTCCTCAGCACCTCATAAATGTAAAATAAAGATATTGTGTCCACCTAAAACTAAAAAATAAATATTAAAAAAATCCAACTAATATGAAAGATGAATAAACCTACTATGTGTATCCTGTGTGCAAATCTGCATTCCTGCATATTTTCTACAACCACTTTTAAAATTCATGCTTCCAAACCCATTTTTGCAATTCTATGATAAGAACACAATTTGTTGGGGCTGGGGTTGTGGCTCAGTGGCAGAGTACTTGCCTAGCATGTTCAAGGCCCTGGGTTTGATCCTCAGCACCACATAAAAAAATAAATAAACAAAATAAAGGTATTGTGTCCAACTATAACTAAAAATAAATTGAAAAAAACCCTACAATTTGTTCAACAAGAGATATTTAAAAAATAGCTACAGAACAAATTGTCTCTAGTCATCCTCTGGTTCTAATAAAGTACATGGCAATGCTGCTACTTAGAAAATCCTCTTTACCAGTATTCTTTTTTTTTTTTTTGACTGAAGTATTTTAAGGCAATTTATAGAACATTTAAACATTTTAAAAGTTCTAGATTATTTTTTAACTCATGTATTATCTTTTTTACCTAATTTTTTATAGGTTAAACATTTTTTGAATTTGTTCTTTTTAGTTATATATGACAGTAGAGAATATTTTTATATTTTATAAGTCATATTTATACAACCATGGAGTATGTCTTATTCTAATTAGGACCCTAGCTTGTGGATGTACGTGATGTAAAGATTCACTGTGGTGTATTCATGTATGTATATGGGGAAGTTATGTCAGGTTCATTCTACTGTCTTTCCTATTACTGTCCCCCCTAACTCCTGTATTTTCTTGAACCTATACTCATCCCTGAACCAAGTCAAAGTTGTTAACTGTGGATGAACTTAAAGGAAAAGAAAAGACAAAATAAAAACCTTTGAATTGCTGTATAATAAGGGAACACTTCAGAAAAGCAGTAAATGGCATAGTCCATAGAATGCAAGTACAGGAAGCAGAGTGAGCTGTGGCATAGTGGAGGAAGGTCCCGTAAAAGCAGTCTCTTAGGACTGTCCATAAGTGCTGGCTTGCAATTCTGGAACCCTGCACACAGACTGCCTTGAAGGGAAGGACTTCTGCAAGTTATCCTTCACTCTGTCCATCAGGGACTGAGAAAGAACGCAACTGGCTCCTTCGTGCAGAGACTAGGGGACATCAAGGAAGAGGGCGAACAAAGCTGTGGCTCTGCTCTTTTGAGTGTGGTGTCCTGACCCTCCCCAAAAATGAAGAGGAAAACTCATATCCCAGTGTGTGGTTTCGCAGTGTTTCATTTAAAACACTAACTAGAGTGAATGAGATTTATCTCCTTTACTGGTTTTAACAGAATCATTACTTTTATTGCTTCATGATTAAAAAAAAATTAAGTTACCAATACCTTACTTTACTACCACTGTGACACTGACCCAAGACTTCACATACAAAATTACAGATCTTGGCCCAGGGTAATTATAATCTCTACCCATAATGATAGACCTTTAGCTGCTAAAGGCAAGGGCTTTGTGTGCTCAATTTGGAACTTTGACCCCAATTTACAAAGTCATAACTAGTAAGCACAAAGAAAGATTTCAGAAGTTGTGAGTTAATATCTTTTGCAGGAGTGCCACATAGACTGGCTATGGATCACATTTTTTATTTGCACAATGTACATCTTGCACAATATTATGTTTTAGAACAGAGATGGTAGGATCTCCTGCTCAATATAAACCTGTTTATTGGACAAGATTGAAAGCACAAAAAGCAGGTAGACTTCAGCATTCTAAGGTACTATATCCATTTATCTCTCCAAAACAGGCTTTCCCAAGGCTGTGTCACATAGTAACTTTCCTGAAAGGGTGAATGATTTGCCCTGTTACCTTGTTAGTGTTTGCATTGTGCAATATGTTGATCTATAACTTTGACTTCTTCCTGAGTATTGTATCAGATGGGCACAGATGTGGTAGTCTACAACAAAAACCTAAGCAGCTCAAAATTACATTGTAATGTTTGATTTCAATAGGATAACACACACACACACACACACACACATACACACACACCAAGGAAGCAGTCCAAACCTGTCATTACAAAGAACTGCTCTTTCTTCTTACATAATCAATTTGTTTGGGTTGAGGATGAATCAATTGAAAACAAATTTTCTCATTTTGATCCTCAAGTTAAATTTATTTCCCTTGGATTTACAAGCTTATCTTTATAAATTATAACATGTGTTTCCTTAGAGGACATTTATGAACTTCTAAATTAAGTTCTATACTTTCCTACCACTGAGTACCTAAAAGAAAACACATCCATTCAAAATCACTACCATCTCTTTCCAGAATTCTTCAATAGCCTTCATTGTCCATTTCCTGTACATTAGTCAGAGTGATCTTTTTAAAGCAAAAAAATCTGATAACATCCCTCTCCCATGGAAAGACATCAAGTATTGGGGGGAAATCATTTTTTTTTTCATAGAATTTATAGACAAAATAAAATGTTCCCACTTATCTCAATAGCCTCATTCCTAAGAGCTCTCCTGCTGTTCACTTTCTTAGCTACACTTCAAGGCCTTTGTTCTTGGAATCCCCTCTGCCAAGAAGGCATTTCCTCCAAAGACCTTTATGCCACTCAAATCTTGGCTGAAATGTTTTTTTTTTTTTTTTTCAGAGAAAGCATTCCTGAGAATAAAAAAGGTTAAGTCTTTACTAGTTAGCCTTCACCAAATTTTCCTGTTTTCATATGTTCATTGGGATTACTATGATCTTAAATTAACAGAGCAGTTATTTATATTCTCTTGTCTCTTTGCCTATTTCCCCCTTTACTGATCCAGATTTTTTTTTTCTTTGGTGGGGGGGATTCTTGGGATTGAATCCAGGGATGCTTAACCACTGAGCCACATCCCCAGCTCTTTTTTAATCTTTTAATTTAGAGACAGGGTCTCACCGAGTTACTTAGGACCTTGCTAAGTTGCTGAGGCTGGCTCTGAACATGTGATCTTTCTGCCTCAGCCTCTCAAGCCACTGGGATGACAGGTGGGCAATGCATGGCCTACTACTACCCACAAATTTAAGTTCCACAAGAGCAAAGAACTCACTTATGTGTTCAGTGCTTATTCTCAGCCTCTGGAACATAGTAGGCACTTAATAGAGACCTGCTGAATGATTAATATTTGCATATTTCTGCCACAAATACAAACATCAATATCATATTAGAATATCCACAATAATATAAATCAAGAAATTTCAGCCTTCTACATTAAAAAAATACACAGGTCCGCATTTAGCCAACTGATAGACAAAACTGTGTGATAATGAAACTCCCATCTGTTTAGAGGCTGCACTATATAGCATCAATTTATTCCATTGAGTCACTATAACAATCTGATAAGGTGAAAAGTATTTTACAATGGGAGAGATGGAGACTCAGAGGGTTTTAAAAGCTTTCCAAAGTTGCCAAGTTAGAGATGGATTCTTAACTATAAACCTGCACGGCCTCTCAAATAACTGAAATGATGATGACAAAGATAGCAACATTCACTGAGCTCTTCCAACCATGGGCCAGGCAACATGCTGAGCATTTTAGACCGTGTGAGGACACGCGTGCTTGCAAAATCTGTCCATGCTCCCATTCCTCCCATACACTTTCACAGTAACAACCTGGCAAGTGTCACTTGTGAGCCAAGCCCCAGGGATGGGTATCCCTTCTGTCCTGCCATCCTGTCCTTGGAGGCTGTTTGTCCTATGGGTGTTGCAAGTAGCTTTGAGAAACCGTGCAGCAGAGTCCCCAATGCCTAATTTTGCAATGCCACCAAGGAATAACATTTTTAAGTATTAAACACCTGAGACTTGAAGATTTGCTTATTACCACCATATGAGACATCTTACTGAGAAAAACTAGGGTCCCTATGTTATTTAATTGCCAACATCATTTAGTGATTCATTATTACCTCCACTTTACTGGTTAAATAAATATGCCTTAGAGATATTAAATAATTTGTTCAATATCAGATAATTAGTAAATGGATGGAAATGCTGGCTCTGAATTCAAAGTCTGAACCATCTACTAAAGATTGTATTCAATCCCATTAATGGGACTCCTTTCTTTGGAGAAAATACTTTTAAATAATTCAATGGTGATATTAATCACATTGGTTTAAATTGCATAGCCTCCTACAGAAAATTTGGACTAAAAGAAAATGAAAAGTCTTATTATCTTACCAAGAAATATGACCAAATTACATATTAGTTAATGGCAACATTTCTGTACTCTGTGTTCCCTAGCAAACTTTAAATACAAAACTTTAATAACTGATTTTGAGACTTTATTGACTAGCCCAGTCATAACTGCTTTATAATCTGTAACTCCCCTATTGCTCTCCATTTTGCCATAAAGCATGGATTTTGTAGGTCCCCCATGGGAACCAATTATAGGCAAAAAAAAGTGCAAGAGCCTTCTCAATCCATATTAGTAAAAGTGGTTCATTATTTTACAATTAAAACAATATTTAAATAAGTAAGAAATTTGTACCACATCTATCTACTCCTTGTGACATAGACAAAAGAATGACTAAAAACTAAAATGTAAAAGTACATATTTTTTAATATGAATCAAAGGAAGAAAACAGCCAAGTGTTTTAGTCAATAGTTTTTCCCACCCCCTCAGATATAAATTATGCTTTCTGTAAGCAGATTCAGTAAAATCAAATTTAATATTTGTTTCTTTATATTCCAAGATGCATGAGATGAGCAATAGCAGGTATAATTCCCTTTCCATTAGTGAAGAAGAAAACTATAACGTCCACAGATTTGATAAATTCTTTGTATCTAGCAAAGAATTTAGGTTGTAGATTATAAACAATGAAATATGCCTCAGTGACTATAGCAATAAACAAATTCAAGCAAAATATATACCAGTGAATGTCATTTCAATAATTTCAACATTGTAAGATCACAACTACCCTGGTGACAGAAAAGTCACCCAAGGTTCTGCACTGCTTTTATTTATATGGCCCTGTATCTCTAAATTTTAAACTAAATTTCACATTACTTTCCAGTAAAGAGATGGGGTTAAACTCTTCAAGAACTAAGTTCAAAGACAATCTGTTCTCCTGGGCATATTTTCATTTGAATGTATTTACATTCATTTGACAAAAACAGGAAAGATCTTTGAGCTGATAGAAGTTCACGTACAATCACTTGTACAAACTGTACAATCCATCTACAATGGCAAAGAGGTTGAATTTAAAAACTATCATCCATCCTAAGCACTAAGCATTACCACAGATAGTTCCAGAGGCAACAGCAAGGGGCATGAAATACAGAAAGAAATGGGAGTCGATGAGTTGCATTAGTTTCCTATGACTGTTGTAACAAATTCCTACAAACTCAGTGGCTTAAAATAATATAAATTCAAGCTCCTCCCATTCAGGAAGTCAGAGCTCTAAAGTCTAGGTGTCAACAGGGCTACTTTCTTTCTGGTAGCTTCAGGGAGCATTTATGCTCTTGTCTCCTCAGCCTCTGGAAGTTATCTCCTTTTCCTTGGCTCATGGCCCTCTCGTGTCACTAAAACCACTACCTTTTGTCACCATACCTCTGCTAACTTTTATCTTCCTGAATTCAATCATACGTACAAAGAAAGGCAAAATAGTCACATATTCTGGGGATTTGGACAGGGACATCTCTGGGGTGCAATAATTCAGCCTACTACAAGGAGAAAAGAAATGAAAAAAATGAAAAGCAAAAAACCCGAGATTTTCAAGTATTGAACTGAGGCTTCTACAAATAAGTATTGGTATTCATTAGTTTAGCAAATACCTATTGAACCATTCAGTCATATCCTTTAAAGTCCTGTACAGAGTGGGCACTCTAAAACCTTGAGCCTGAATTAGCTATACTGGCCATAGACTCAAATGCTTATGGCACATCTGTGTCCAGATGTCTAGAGCTACTATTGAGAAATAAATCATATTTTGAACAAAAACGTCAATGACAATTTTAAAAAGTAGCTTCATTTTTTTCTAGTTCCTCCAAATTGAAATACTTTTCTAAAATTAGGTTTTGTCCTAGGATCCAATTAATAATGACAATAATATAGAATTATGCATAGAAAAGAACAAACTCAGAATAATGTACTTAAGAAAGTCTTAACTGAGGAACATCCTTTTACTGTGGAAAAAATGTGAAGTATTGAAAGGAGTGGGTTGAAATTAACAGTGGAAGTGAAAGTCTGAGAACAGCCTATCCACTAGGAGAACACTTTCTCCTTGTGGAGATCTTCGGTTTTTTTTTCACAATCATTGGCAAAAAAATATTAAAAGAAGACACTAAGTGGCTGGATGAAAAAGATGAGTAATTACTAAGGTCTTCTCTCTTATGCCTGTGGGAAAATTAGACTGGATTTCAAGTTGTACTTTTTCTTCCTAACGAGAAAATGGAAATGTACGAAAGTAGGACAAATTTTACCTCAGGATGATTTCAAGAATTCTTATAATTTTGGAGTTCACCTATTTCGAGATTACTGCAATTATAGAAGCCATTATTTCTTGATGAACTTTTACAAAATTACTGAGTAGTGTACAAAGATTTCTATATTTAAAGGTGTTCAATAGGGGAATTTTCAGTAAACATAGGCAGAGACAGTATTTAATATCTCTACTAATGATTGCTATTTGTTCATTAAGGAAACATCTATTGAACCATTAAATCATAATCACCCTAAAAAGGTGAGCCTATACTGGCAATGGATTAAAGTGCCATGGTTACTCTCTTCCTTGAGGTCCAGAATTAATATAGAGCAACAAATCATATTCTGAATAAAACATCAACAATGAGTTTAAAAAGTAAATTTGTTAATTCATTTCTTCCATTTGTGTTTCATTATTCCCCAAATGATAAAATCCACACAGAGAAGTTGATACAGTAATGAAATTCCAAATTATCAAATTGAGGAAGATCTATATTAAAAAGACTGAATGCATTCACTGGGAAAAAAAATATTTACAAGGTGTACAACAAATCTAGGTTTAATCTAGTTAATATACAGAGAGCTTTAAAAATTAAAATATAAAATAAGCAACCCAAAGGAAAAATTATCAAGGACTGAAACCATAGGTCCATGGTAAAAAATTTACAAGGGAACAATAAATGCATCCAAAAAATGCGCAAATTCACTAGTATAAAGGAAAATCACAAAAATTATATTTTGCAATTTTTAGAGACTGTAAAAATTGGTAAAACTTATTATTTCCCAGTATTTTAAATAGCTAGAAACCTGTAGCCTATTATTTTGGTTGAATTTTAAAAAGTTTTTAAATTACTAGTTTGTCCATACATCTTATATAGCTTTTAATCTATTAATTCACTTTTAAACGTCCATCCTTTGGGACTGGTATGTAACTTAGTGGTAGAGAATTTGCGTAGCATGTACATCACCCTGAGTTTAATCCTCACTATTGAAAAACATCCAAACAATACACACACACACACATACACACACACATATCCATCATTGAGATATAAACACACATGTGAAAAATATCTTTATACTGGTATTCATTGCAACATTGCTTGTAATGGGAAGACAGCAAACATCAATGTAATACCAACACTTATTTTCAGAGCAGTTTGTATAAATACAGCACATTAATTAACTCAGGAATTTATCAAGGTCAATGCTACTCCATAAAAATATGAAGATGTTATCAATCTTCCTTCAACCCTTATATTAATCCTCATTCTCATAAAGTAGAAAGAAGTTCTTTTACAGGTTATATGACATTTGTTCTGGTAAATATATAGAAGCACATTACAAAATTCAGCTCTATTCTATTAAGCTAAACATTAAAGAGATTTGTAAAAATGTAAATAAACTGGGAGTGGTAGTACATGCTCATAGTTCTTGGGAGGCTAATGCAGGATGAACAGCAAGTTTGAGACCAGCCTTGGCAAGTTAGCAAGAATCTGTCTCATAAATTAAGAAAAATAATAAATAACAAGGACTAGGGAGGTAGTTCAACAGTGGAGTGTCCATTAGTTCAATCCCTAGTACCCATCCCCCAAAATATATATGTGTATGTACACACACACACACACACACACACACTTTCTCTCTCTCTCAAGATTCCATTCTTAAAAATTTTTACGGTGTTAGAAAATGTGTTTTTTCCATAAAATATTATTTTAATTAATATTGAATGGTTTTATTATCTTTTAAGGTAGTTTATAATATTTTAAAAATGATGAGTTTTAATTATTGAAAACCCAACCTCAGCTGGTGAGTTGTATTTTAGTAGAGATTATCAATTTAATCTATCTTTTATGTTTCATGTTAAAGTCCAGATACATAAGGGAAAGAGAAAAGAGGACAGATATAAGTAAAAATGAAAAAAGGTAGCAAGAATGGAAGCTATAAAGAAGTAAAAAGTATTCCTGTATAATTTTTAAAATATATTAAAAATAATAGATAAGTGGTATAAATGCCACAAAATTATTAAAGATTATACATCACAATTTCAAAAGACATTCTGTTATAAGTTTCTTTTGTGTTCAATACTTATCCACATAGCCATCATTTTAGCATTTTAAACATTTTTTTCTGATTTACAATTATTTTATAATATTTTCAAAATATTATAATACTTTCAAAATATTATAAATATTTTGGCATCTCCACTGTTGAGAACAATGTTTATTTTGGTATATATCTTTTGAGTATTTTCTATTTTGATTGAATTATTTGTTAATTAGGCTGAGTTCAGTTTTATGACTTTTAGGTAATATTTTATAAACATTTTCAATGTTATTCCAATTATATCTTCAAAAGTTTTCCCATTAGTAATTTTGAGAGATATACTCCTCTGTAACTTTATAAAAGTTTGATGTTATT
This sequence comes from Marmota monax, assembly GCF_021218885.2. Lineage (NCBI taxonomy): Eukaryota > Metazoa > Chordata > Mammalia > Rodentia > Sciuridae > Marmota > Marmota monax. The sequence continues at coordinate 4,444,477 of NW_026695228.1, read as the reverse complement.
TTCAGGAATATAGCCTGAAAGTATTAAATGGTGTGGTCTTATTTATTTATTTATTGTTTTAATGAGAAGTTGGGACACTTCAAGCCAAATATTGGCAGCAGATGTTGATAGCTGTGACTCGAAGAAGCTTTCCTGACTATGAGAACCACTGCGGGGAGGACTTGAAACCAAGTGAATAAATTATTAGGCCAAATGTCATTGCTGTCAGGAAATTCTTTGGGGAGTGATAGAACTCTCTCAGAAATTTAGAAGTGCTCCCTGCACCACACAGGAAAAATGCCATCTGTGCATTTCAGCACTGAGGGCCAGTTAAAATCATTATTGGCTGTCACCAAATTAATTCCATGAAGGTCTGGGTCTACCTGGAAAGAAATAGTAACAAATCCTCTTGGTGTGGTTGACATGGTAGATGTGGAATGAAAGATAATTAACTCACTTTAGAAAGGCCTTACCCCTTAATGAGGAGGATTCACAAAAGATAATTCCAGTAAAAGCTTTTCCCCTGGTAGCCATTAGAAGTGTTCATTAACATAAAGTACAGAATTTCAAACCCTCTTCTCGTTATTGTTTACACCTATCTTCTGAGAGGTACCCAATCTCACAGAATTTATGAGTCTGTTTTCTAGATTGTTATACTTTGCAATCTACTGTCTAGTTGACAATAAAATATAAACTTGACACTAATTGATATCTGTATTTGTATTTAGCCTTTCTGGTTAATTGACTTAATTGCTATATAGAACCAAGACTAATAAATTGCCGATTTGATCTAAAAACCAACCGACTATATCAGAGTTAGCAAATATCCACCATAACCTTCCAGTGTTAATGTATATCAAAAAAATCTTGGTTAAAAATATGGGTTTATGACATGAAATAAATCAAAACACTTTGTGTAAGTGGGAAATTCACAATATAACGTGTTTACTACTATCAATTAAATTTCTTTCAAAGATTTCCATTTTTAATACTTTTGTTTCAAATATCCTACTCAGGTGGGCCAAAGCAATATAATAAGGAAGACCATATTCTTACTTAAGACTGCAGAACCCTCATCTTAATTAAAGTGTTATGAATAGGCCAGGTGTGACGGTTCATGCCTGTCATCCCAGCAATTTGGGAAGCTGAGGCAGGAAGATTCAAGTTCAAGGCCAACCTGAGCAACTTAGTGAAGACTGCTTCAAAAAAACAAAAGAGCTGGGGATATGGCTCAGTGATAGGGCACCACTGGGCTCAATGCCTAGTACTTCAAAAAATTATTATTATTATTAATTAATAATTATGTTACTAATTAAATAATGGGTGAAATTGTAGCAATTACTTAAAAATTACTTTTAAGCTTAAAACTTTTAAAACTTTTCAGTTTTAAAGAACTTTTCACTTTTAAAAGTGGGCTACTTCAATATTCAAGGATTCAGAATGAAGATTTAGACTGAGGCCTTCCAGAAAACTGCCCTGTGACATAAGTTTAGAAAATGATGATTTGGAATTTCTTAACCCATCACAGGGTAACATGTGGGAAGCAGTACCAGAGAACTGTAGTACTTTCCTATGTCTGTAATATGAAAGACCTCTGCCAGTCTGAAGGATTTAGGAATACATTATTTAAAAGAAAATGATTACTACATACAACTAGATTGATAGGCTAATTCTTTGTCCAATCTGTACATTAATAATTAAAGTTTTCTCTCCCAGTTTTATTCATGTTTAACTAATAAAAGTTATATGTATTTAATGTATACATTGTAATGTTTTGATACACGTATGCATGATGAAGTGACTACCACAATCAATCAAGGTAATTGACATACCTATCACTTTACATGGCTACATTTTTGTTGGGAGAATATTTAAGATCTACTCTTTCTGCAAATTTCAAGTGTACTAAATTTTAACTATTTATGTACTATGTGCACATTAAATCTCTGGAAATTTTCATCTTATAATGCCAAGTTTCCACCCTTTGATCAACATTTCCCTACTTTCCCTTTTCAACACCCTTTGACACTCTGTATGAATTTGAAATGAGGCAGTATTTGTCTTCCTGTGTCTAGCTTTTATCCCCGGAATAAATGCCCCTTGATTATGGTGTTCAACATGGTTTGCGAGTATCCTGTTGAAGATGTTTGCATCTATGTTCATTAAGGATATTGGCCTGGAATTTTTGTTCAGTGTCCTTCTCCAGCTTTCATATCAAGGTGATACTAGCCTTGTAAAAACAAGTTTACATGTGTTTTCTCCTCTTCCATGTTTTTGGAAGAATTTGAGAAGGATCACTGTTAGTTGTTGAAATGTTTGATATAACTCACCAGCGAGACCATCAGGTCCTGGGTTTTCCTTTGATGAGAGATTCCGGATTAATGATGCCATTTCATTATTTGTTTTTGGTCTATTCAGATTTTCAATTTCATCACGATTCGTGAGCCTCTGTAGACTGTGTCCAGAAATTTATTCATTTCATCTATGCTGTTCAATTTGTTACCACATAATTTTACAGAGGAGTTTTAATTCATTCCAACATCAATTCAAAAGTACAAAGTCTTGTCAAAGACTCAAGGCAAACTGGTTCCAATTGGGAGTCTATAAAGTCAAAACAAGTTATGAACTCCCAATGCACAGTGGTGGGACAGCCATGGAATAGACCTTTCCATTCCAAAAGGGAGCAATAATGCAGGTAGAATGAAACAACCAGTTCAGAGCAAGTCTTCAGGGCAGATATTAAATCTAAAAAGTCCCATATCTGGCTTCCTGGGCACACTGCAGTGGCGTATGGGTCCCTAAGGCCTTGAACAGCTGCACTCCTGTGGTTTTGCTTGTCACAGGTCACTTACCTGTTCTGTGGCTTGTGCCTGTGAAAGACTGACATTGCTAATGGCTCTACCTTCCTGAGGTCCCCATTGTAGATCTGCTACCATGGCTTCACTGGTCATTCTCCCAGTGAAGAAATTCTGCAGAGCCTCTGACCTGAAGCAGATTTCCACCTGGGTCCCAGGCATGACTGCATAACTTTGACAGTGTGTGCATCTGCAAATCAGCACCATGCAGATGTCATAGTGTGCCACCTACATGAGATGATCCTGGACTGGCTTAAACTATGGCTGCAGAGCTCTTCACTAGAAAGCAGACAGGAAAATACTGAGGTGGCTCAGGGCAGAGAGCCTGTGAAGTGTGCCCTGGATTTTGTTCCTGGAAGCAATTCTTCTAGGCTTTGGGGCCTGTTAGAAGAAAGAGCAGCTCCTAGCTTCTTTGAATATTTGCTAACCTTTTCAACAAGTCATTGCTGGGTTGTACCCTTCACACTTTTTCTTTGCTCCTTCCCTGGTCAAGTTGAGAATTTTTCATATCTTTCCACTTTGCTTGCCTTTTAATTTGCTTCCCCTGAGATCATGCCATTGATCCCAAGTACTACTACATGAAGTTAAAAGGTAGTCAAGCAGCAGCCTGAATACTTTCCTGTTTAGATTACTCCTCTATTCAGGTACTTTAGTTCATTCTTTTTTTTTTTCCCTTTTAATTTGTGACATTGACAATCAAACCCAAGTCCTCACACATGCTAGGCAAGTGTTCTACCACTGAGCTACATCCCAACCCTTATAGTTCATTATTTTTAAATGCAGCCTTCTATGAAAATCTATAGTATGGACAGAGGTCAGTCAAATTCTTTGCAGTGCTGGGAGAAGGGTGACTTTTACTATAATCTCCAACAGAATAATTCTCATTTGTATCAGCATTCTGCTTATGACCACTTATCCAATCTCAAACATGTTTCAGCTCTTGGCTTGTCTTGTCATCTTACTCTGAGCCCTTACTGGAATTGAAGGGTAAGCTAGGCATTGTCTAGGCTGCTCCTCCATGCTCTTCCATCCTCTCTGCCAATTACCCAATTCCAAAGTCACTTCCTCAGACTTTCATTATTAACAGTAACACCACCATTAGTGCCAATTTTCTGTATCAGTTTGCTTTTTGCTTTCAGCAGCACAATACCACAAATTGAGTAGATAATAAAGAAAATAGGTTTATTTTAGGTCAAGGTTCTGGTCCAAGTTCAAGAGGCTGCCTCTGGTAGTAGCATTCTTGCTGGCAGGGTCCTGATGCAGTGAATTACATAGTGAGAGAGAGGGAGTGTATGTGTCTTGGTTTCTCTACTTATTCTTACATAGTATTGAGTTATGAAGGCGCTGCTTTGATGATCTCATCTAATACTCTTTAAAGCCTTACTTCTGAACACTACAGCTCAGTTAAATTTGAATTACCTCAATCTGCACAAGGGGGTTTAAATTTAAACATAGGGGCAAAACATATTCAAAAAATAGTAAAGTCTATTTTGTCTAATATAAGCACAGCTATATCTCTGCACGTTATTGGTTTCAATTTGCATGAAATATCTTTTTTATTGTGGTAATTTTAGTTTATGTGTGCTCTAAAACTGAAGTGAGTTTCTTGTATGCAGTAGACAGTTGGGTCTTTCCTTTTTTTTAAAATCCATTTAGCCACTTTATTATATTTTTTTTCTCATTTTTTATTGATGTATTATGTAGTTGTATATAATGATGAGACCTGTTGTTTCATATTTCTTCATGCACACAATATAGCTATATAATTTTATTATTTTTTAATTGGAAAATTTAATTCTCCTTCAATACATGTTTACTTTCTTCTATGGTAGAAATTGGTGGGTGAAGGAGACTGACTTAGCACTGAGATATGCCACCTTGAGAGGGATGACATTTATAAAGTAAAACTTCTCCTTTTACCCCCCCTTTTTTTTTTAACTGTTGTAATGTGACTTTTTCTTTTTTTAAATTTTTTCTAATCCTATTTTGTGATATTTAACAACAGATTGCATTACAATTCATATTACACATATAGAGCACAATTTTTCATGTCTCTGGTTGTACACAAAGTAGAGTCACACTATTCGTGTCTTCATAAATGTACTTAGGGTAATGATATCCATCTCATTCCATCATCTTTCCTACCCCCATGGCCCCTCCCTTCCCCCTTCCCCTCCCTTCCCCTCCCTCCTCCATGTCTGTTTTCAGCTTTTTTTTTTTTTTTTTTTTGACCTCATCACTGTGCTAAATCTTTTCTGCTGGAGACTCAGACTTCCACAAGGAATTCTCATCAATTGATTGTTCAAACCAATGTTTTTGCAGGAGGGATTATGATAGAAAGCTCCTGTACCACTATCTTTCTCTCATTATTAAAGTTTAACAGATTTATTGCCTGGCCATCAGATTGGCATAAGAAAATAACATTGCATCAGACAAAAATAGACCAAGTTAGTGATAGCATTTATTGAGCATATTTAACTAGAAAAGTATTAAGTGCATTATGTGCTTAATGACATTTAAGCCTCACAAACATGATGTATACTTGACCATTATTTTTATTTTATAGACATTGAGATTTTAAGATGTCAAGGTTACACAAGGTCTTTTGGCTAGCAGGGCTGTAATTATCATCTAGGTCCATCTGCCTTTAGAGCCCAAGTTTGATGTCAATTGGCCAGAGTTCTTTGAGGTGAAATATATCAATAGCTATTCTATCTAGGCCAAACAAATGATACTATGGTTGTGGTTGCTAGTTTTAGCTTTAATATTATTTCAACATAAGTAAATACTAATATTTCTCATTATATTCTTCTATTTTCCAATTATTCTTTCCTTCACCTTTCTTTTTTCATACCAGAGATTGAACCACAGGAGTTTAACCAATAAGCCCCAACCCAGACCTATTTAATTTTAATTTTTTTTTCATTGTGAGACAGGGTCTCCTAAAGTTACATAGGTCCTCACTAAATTGTTGAGGCTAGCTTTGAAATTGCAATCTTCCTGCCTTAGCCTTCCAAGCTTCTAGGATTACAGGTGTGTGTTACCACACCCAGCTCCTTCACCATTTTGAAGAATTGCAGTTTAAAATGGGGTTTTATAAGATTATTAATATGAACTTTAATAAATTAAAATCAAGTGGTGGATGAGTAGTGGGGTGGGAGATGTTTGAGACTACTCAATTCTAACAAGCACTGTTTTTCATTACTCCCATTTTTCATATGGAAAGCTAGGAATGAGAGTATGTATCCTGCCTCAATTTATTTGTAAATGCAGAAGTCAGGATTCTAAGCATATTTTAAATCTAGTAATCCTTGTTTTGCTCCACCAAACCAAGATTAAATAATGAGCCTGTGAATCCATGAGAAAAAAAATACATATTGTTATTTTAAATCTTTGACATGATGCTATGTATAGGTAGAATATAGTCCATCAATAAATCTTTGAGAAATCTTTGTAACATGTTATGGTATTTATTTACACACCTTAATTTCTGGCATAAAAATGGAAAAAAAGTATGATGGAATGTTACAGAGAAATAAAAAATGAAAAGGAAATAGCACTACAATTAAATAAGTCATCTGAACATTATTAAACATAGGTCACACAAAATTGCTGATTTGGGATAATCTTAGGATGTGTGAACCACTTTACCCCATCACATCAACTCTCCCAGGCTGATTTGTTATTTAAGCTAATGTCTACTTTAAGGAACTTACAATGTATTAAAATATGTTCATGTTCATTGCTGTTGGCAATTTAATCATTATAAAAACAAGATGAAAATTAATCAAACAACTTTGGGTACAACAAGATGTTTCATAGAATTTTAAAGGGAAAAAAATTCCTTTAGCCATTCGCTAAACATTTCTTTTTCTTAGTAAAAACTGGCAAAATGGAATTTTGAAATATTTATCTTACTTTCTGTGTTAGCAAGTTTTGAGTAAATTACAATAATTAAAATAACTTTATGGTATATTTTTATTTATTTATTACTTTTTTCTCCAATGTACAAATTCCCTATAATAAGAATCTCATCACATATGCATCTTGAATTATGATTCATTTAAACTTTCATTTTGAGACATAGTCTAGAATTTTTAGAACATAAAAAAAAACTTACACATCATTTTTTCCTTCGCTTTTATTTTATAGCCAAGAACACTGAGGAATAAACTGGTCTCTCACATGTGGGATGATGACCAAGGTAACTATAAGAAGAAAAGTAGGACTGGAAGCCACCACTTAACTTCTACTTAGTTCTCAAAATGGGAATCTGTCCAGCATATTATGAGAAAATAAGCATATATTGGTTTCTAGGGTTTCCTTTTTCCATTCATCCTAGGCAGCATTCAACCTGTTATAAAAGTTCAAGTAAAGCATATAGTAGCCACGCTTAGTTCCTACGTACGTGAAAGTTGTTTAAAATATATAAATTCTCAGGCAATCAAAAGCTCTCACAGAAGATCTGTGTTATTTTAAGAATGGTATTTTTTCACAGATCCCTGAAGAACTAGATACTTAAACATTTATTGGTACAAGGTCATTGCCGTAGTGAAATGGCTTAAACTTAACATAAATCAACTTAGCACCTCTGTGTATCCCTTCTTTCAGGAAGGACAGAAAAATCTGAAGTTGAAGGTCACTTTAATTCTTGCTTGTCTACACTTAACTGAGGTAATATTCTAGCTCCCTGTGCTTTTATTTTCTGTCGAGTGTTTTAAGATCAAATGGTATGGCAAGCATTGCTGTAAATGAATGCACACGTGGCAAAAGGTCTGAACAGCAATTTGTGAGCTAAACAACTTGCTTTTGTATTTGGTGTATCCAGGCAGAAATAAAAGTCCAAAAAGCCAGACGAGGTCAGGCAGGTTCAGGGTGGTATAGCCATAGACCAAAGTCATAATTTTCAGTTATGTACTAAAATTCTGAGCAAAGGAGATCTTCAGGGTCTTTTAGGCCCTGTATCTGTATATCACACACACACACATGCTCTATGTATTCTATTTTGTCAAAGCTTTTTGAACAAAGTATTACTGATCACAATCATAAGGACTTGTGTTTTGAAATTTCTTTATTTTCTTTTTCCCCATCTATGACCATCTCCTATAATAATCTACTGAGACAAATGGGTAAAAAACAGCTTTTTATTTTTTTCATTTTTTTTTAGAAAGAGCTGGTAATGGTATTAAAAATATAAAATCTGCTTGATATTGGCTCAGAAGAGTTTTCCTTTGTGTACACTAAAAATGCTTCAATTTTAAATTAAACCTTGACTTTCACTTCATGAGCACTCCCATTTTTAACCAAACTGTTTAAATTTAAAAGTTTTTAATACAGGGCTGGGGCTATGGCTCAGTGGTAGAGCTCCTGCCTAGCATACGAGAGGCACTGGGTTCGACGCTCAGCACCACATAAAAAAACAAAATAAAGATTAAAAAAAATTGTGCTTTAAAAAAATAAGAGTTTTTAATACAGAAATACAAGCCTTTTCAAGTTGTTCCCAGCAAAACTTTCTCAAAAATGCGTTGGGAAAATTGATAGGCAGAGGGGAAAAAATTATCACCTATGAAAAATACACATACTATATAATTAGATGATAAACACACATAAATATATTCTAAAGAATCAGTACAAGTTGCTAATAAAATAGTATTCCACTTAATTAAAATAATGAGACTTTTACAAATGGCAATAAAATATGGCAACCACTTTTAGATTAATTCTCTTGACTAAAGTAGTGAATAGAGATAGAGGGACAGGAAGACCCAGGTATTCAAATTCTACGCAAATATGCTAGAGATCCAATCATGCATGATAGGGCTGAACTGCAGAGTAAACCCACAATTTTTTGCAGAGGCATTCTCTGCTTAATGATCCTGGCCAGACTGTCCTGTGCTGTGAGACTTTTGAAAAAGATTCCCATACCTGCATGTCATCTCAAGGTCAATTTCAATGACATTGAAATGGGGGTGTGGTAGGAATTTTTATGAAGTCTGTTGTAAATGGCTTAAAGAGGACCATTTTCCCAAACTACAAATTTTCATTAGCATCAACACTAAGAAGAATTTTTTTTTAAAGTAACACACTCAATGCTTAGATAAAATAGTTTTGTAAAATTCCCCACTATCTCCATTCTTTGTTTACTTTAATGATTTTAGGATGCTCCACAATACATTGAAGATAAAAGGAAGGCTGTTTTGTCAGAAGCTGTAGAGAAGTGAGATGGAAGAGTCAAGTTATATTCAAGAGAGAGAGGAATCCACCCAAGCGATGGAAAACATGTCTCCTCTGTGTTAGCAGTATGTTTGGCAAGTTGTGCACAAAGAAATGAGTAATGCAACTCTGAGACAGCACTATAGACTAAGACTCTCTCTGCTTAACAGCAGGCTGGACACCAAAGACACACAGCACCTCCTGACCCTGCTTTCCACTATGTGGGCTATTATTGAACCTATAATGTTGAGGACAGGAAGAAAAACAAATACTTAAGCATGTAAATTGATTGCAGACAATGCAAATATTTTCATTCTGCTTTGCTAAGGCCATTAAAAACCCACACAGGGAAAAAAAAAAAAAAACACTATTTTTTCACAAATTTGTTTTCCTTTTCCAAACTGTGCAGTTTCCAATTCAACATCTGCTACCTTTGTTAGCCTGTGATCTGCCAGAGATAGTCCTTTGTTTTTTTTAAGGACTACCTAGAGAAATGTGAAATTCATAATTTTAACTCTTTGAATGTTCTATGATGTTTACAGTATAAGATTCTTATTTAAGGAACTGAGTCAAATTGAAGACAAGGTTAAACATCCACTGGAAGGTAAGACATGGGTTCTGAGTTCTTTCATCCATTAGGATTTGGGGAAAAACAGAGTCTGTGTGTTTGAAGCACTGTTTTCTATGTTCTATGTTACTTAAGGCTAAACACCTTTCAGGAGAGTAAGTGCACACATCAACCAAGTAGCACATATGACTAGTCTGACTAATTTTCAACTGGCTTGTTTATATTAAAGCAAAATAAACAACAACAATAAAATGGCTCAAGTTGAGAGGACATAGCGAGAGAGACAGAGAGAGAGAAGGAAAGAGCCCCTAGAGGCAGAGAGGCATCCATGGTATTGTGGCAAGTCAGGGCTTCTTGGGATATAAGGCCAGTAAATTTTTGTGTGGCTGGAAAATATTTGCAGGAGAGTGTGGCTCATGGACTTAGTTTGGCAGCTGAATAGTTCTGTGCTATGCTGCTTCTCCATCCTATCATGCATGTATGCATCACATACACACACAATCATCCACACATCCTTTGGCTGATGCAAAAATAATGGACTGGGCTACTTCTGAGAGGTCAAGGATATGAGCAAGGTGAAAGCAGAGAGAGCCTTCACAGTTTCTTGATGCTCTGAGGTTACCATTAGGCAAAGTGTCCAAAAGATGTATGAAAGACACATATGATTACTCCATTTCTAGATGCCTTACCTATCATCTTTTTAATCTGTTTCTTCCACCTTGCCATCTTGCCCCCTATTAGTTGTGTAGGTTACCCAGAGAATGGGCTGAATTTGAATTCATTAATTTTTCATAGGAAATGTATCTGTTCCAGCTACGTGCAAGGTGCATCATTGGTGGTTCTGATTTTAAGAAACTTCTCCAGGGTATACTAATAGAGGTAACAGCAAAGAATGAAAGGAGAGTCTACGTATATAATTCAGGTCTGAGAGCTCTAGCCTTGGCTCAGTTACCAGCAAGAGAACCACATGACCTGCGAAATTCATTAACTTACTAGAATATCAACATGTGTGTTTATACAATGTACAGAAAGATGAGGTGAGCATAAAAACACTGAAAATTCACAACATCCATGATTTTAGGATTATTTATTTAAGCAGTGCACCTGGGAGAAAGAACAAGAGAGTACACTGTGACCACCGTCCTAACACTCACGTGGCCCTGAAAGAAGCACTGAATCCACACATTCCATTAGCTTTTTGTTGTTTTCACTAAAAATTGCTTTGAACTTGGCTGATGGCAGTGAAAACTGAACATGTTTATAAAAGGAAGTGCAGAAGACTTCCAACACATATGACTTCATGGAATTTTCACTAGCAAGATTAAAACAGCTTGGTTCCAACCCCCATGATCACAGGGTAAAAGTATCATTTTGGTCAAGCATGTAACATTTTATACCTACACATAATTCTCAACTGCTAGAACCTATATGGTATCCGGGAAGTCCATTCTAATTCTAAATTCTGATTGTTGGACCACTTAATTTCCCCTTGCATCTATTTCTCGTCTTGTTAAAACCAAAGAACTTGATAAATATGTGTGGGCAAGCTTGGTACAGAACAATGTGTCATTTCAGTAGTCATTATCATTTACCATTCCACCCCCTCCACAAACTTCTAATCCTTGTGAAAGTCCATATCCCATGGTAGAAGAATATAAATCTCAGAGAAGGGAAGCAGTAGCACATCCAGATAAGTATCAAAGTTAGTACAAATAAGTGACCCACATCAGCAAGATGGAGGTGTTCCAAGTAGAAAAATGCCAACTTTTTTTTCTTTATTATAATAACTTCACACCAATTTCAGTATCAGAAAATTCATCACTGGAGGCCGAAACTAGTACATCTACTAATGGGAAAGTCTGTGTGTGGTGGAAAACTTGGAAATTAATTTGCAATTGTAATCCTATATAATAGATTCCAAAGAAATCTAGCTCAGCAACCACTCAGGATGAAATCCTGCTAAACTAGAGAACAGAAAGCTATATTTGCTTTTATAGAAGTACAAACTGATTCTTGATGAACTAAAAATTTACAACAAAGAATGTGGGATTAATTTTGTATAGGAAATTTTTTTTTTATGATCACTCTGACTTTTCTGAAATTCAGTGATAGTAGTGCACCAAATACACTTCATTGTTTTTTCAATTGCTCTCTCAGCTTATTTTCTTATTAGTGCATCTCCTTAGCATCTGCTAGTCTTATAAAATATATTCTGAGAATAATTTATCAGGACAATATCATTGAACACTGTTCAAATGGCTGTCCATTCCAATCCTTCCTCATGGTTTGTCAGAAATATAATTGGTAGGACATCTTATGGTAGGGATTCAAATTAGAGATAAATATAAAAGTCAAAATGAAATATTTTATTTATGTAATTATTTGCCAAGGAAGCTATGAAAATCTGGGTATCTTATTCTAATGATACGGAGGAAAATGGCAGCATCAATGAGTTGAATGCCCCCAGGAGGGCTCATATAAGATGGCCTGTTCTTGCTTACCTTAAAACTCATGGGAGCCATACCATTGTACATAACAATGCTACACACTTGCCTTTGTCTTTTATTGTTTCAATTTATTATCCTGTCATTACCATTTAAAGTAATTCCATGTCTATATCATTCCTATGTAGGACAATCAATATTAAATTAGTTTTCTTTTCTTTTTTTTTTTTATGGTGCAGGGGATTGAACCCAGGGTCTTGTGCATTCGAAGCAAGCACACTACCAACTGAGCTGTATCCCCAGCCCTTCAATATTAAATTAGATTGAGGGATTTAATATATCTACTTTAACCATATTAAGTTATCTTGTCAAAAGTAACAAAAGGACGTGTTTAAAAAGAAGATTCACGATGCACTTTTAATGGATGCCATTTTCTTTTAAGTTGTAAAAATATACCTACATATTTACTTTCTTTTGAAAAGTCATTTTACCTTAGTCATATTTCAGAGTCAGTTGGTTTTAACTCTTACTCCCCCAGCTCTTGAAATCAGCAATTTAACAGTTATAGGTAAAACTTTTTGCTATCCCAGAGGCAGCATGATAAAGTACTAGGACAGCTTAAGAATAAAACAACAGTAGACTTACCCTGTGTTCTAAATGCTCCAATGGGAGATGCTGAGAAAACATTCTATGCTCAACACTCCTTTCAACAGAGGCTTCCACATGACAACTTTTCTGGCATAAGGTTTAGACAAAGCACAAGCTTCTAAATATTCTAGAATGAATTTTCTCTACTCATGTACTTCAACTTAGTTTAATCTTTGATTCGTTTTGTAATATCTAAAAGCAATATGTGTTTAACCACTGTATTCCTAGGTAAGCCAATCATTTAATGCAAATACAGGGTAAAACCTCATCTGCTGATATGTTCATTCATAGTATAGCTACAAGAACATACATAAATAACTAAATACTTTGAAGTTATACTGCTGTTAAATATAATACCCCTCAACCTCTCAAATATAATAATGATAATTATTATTATTTTGCACCAGGGATTGAACTCAGGGGCACTCAACCACTGAGCCACATCCCCAGCCCTATTTTGTATTTTATTTAGAGACAGGGTCTTACTGAGTTGCTTAAGCACCTTGCCATTGCTGAGGCTGCTTTGAACTAGTGATTCTCCTGTCTCAGCCTCCTGAGCCACTGGGATTAAAGGCATGTGCCACTGTGCCCAGCCTCAAATATATTCTGTGAAGTTGGAAAAGGTTGAATTTTTTGTTTGTTTGTTTGCTTGTTTTTTTCCTCAAATAGACTAAATTTTGAAAATCTTGTGTCTCCTACGGATCAGAAATTTCGTTTCTGAAGATATGGGCAATAAACAACTCCACTAGAAGTTAGTGAAATGAGAATGAGTCCAAGTATAATATTTTCCTTAACTAATTCTAAAGAACTCATATGTTCTGTTGATATAAAAAGAGGATGAGAAAGAAAATAAATAGTGAAGAGAAAAAGAAATTCTTGGGGCTGGGGATATAGCTCAGTTGGTAGAGTGCTTGCCTTGTATGCACAAGGCCATGGGTTCAATCCCAGCACCATACACACACACACACAAAAAAAAAAAAAAAGGGAAAGAAAGAAAAAAGAAATTCTAGCTTGCCTTTTTCTTCTGATTTTTTGGTAGTTTTTTTTTTTTTTTTTAGTAATACCTCTTATGACAGCAGAACAGACAGATGTAGAAGACTTACTTCCTCGAGGACATTGAAGAAAGCCAATCTACTCACTCACTTGATTCATTCATTCAGCCAGTCAGCCAGCCCATTTACTCTTTTATTTGTTTATTCATTCCTTCAAGAATAAATATATTTTCTCTTTCACTCTGGCCAATGAATCTCTTTAAAGAAAAATGACCATGTTGATGCAACAACAAATTTCAAGTGTGAATATTTCAGTCTCAGATTAGGGTCGCTGGTGAAGAAGCAGGATTTTTGTTACTCCCGTTCCTTATCAGAGAGCTCAGATTTTTGTGACTCCCATTCCTTGGAAAGAGCTCAGCCATAATGCCTTTCTGCAAAGAATTACACTAAGTCTGAAGAGCACTGTTTGAGAAGGCAGAGAGTAAGCTAAGGGCAAAGGACTAGACCAGGAATCAGGAGACCAGAGGTCAACTTCCTCCTCACTAATCTTCAGATATCTGAGAAAAGTCTTGAGACACCTAGAGCTATTATGGCTTCCATAACGGCTGCCACTTGGATATCTTTGATTTTGTCTCTTCCCAAAGAATGTCTTCTTTTGGAGTGCAAAGTGTTTAGAAAAGAGTAATATTAAAAAATATAGCACCAAAAAAAAAAAAAAATATATATATATATATATATAAAATGGCACCAGCAGAGGTGCCCTTCAACAGATGAATGGATAAAGAAAATGTGGTATATATACCCAATGTAATATTACTAAGCCATAAAGAGAAATGAAACTATGGCTTTTGCCAGTAAGTGGATAGAACTGGAGATTATCATTCTTAGTGAAATAAGCCAATCTCAAAAACCCACAGGCTGAATGTTCTCTCTGATATGCAGATGCTAACTCACTATGTGAAGGAGAGGTTGGGAAAAATAGAAGTACTTTGGGTTATACAAATGGGAATAAACAGAAGGGTGGGGGAATGGGAGTGGGAAAGTTAGTAGAATGAATCAGACATTACTTTCCTATGTTCATATATGAATACACGACCAATGTCATTCCACATCATATACAACCAGAAGAAAGGGAAGTTGTACTCCACATATGTATAATATATCAAAATACATTCTACTGTTAGGTAGAAAAAAACCAAATAAATAAAAAAATTTAAAAAAGAAATATAGCAGTTATACCTTCTGTAGAACAAGTGAAAGAGATTAGGTCTTTTATATTTTATTTATTTATTTTTAATCTTGGAAGTCATGTAGGAAAATCATAGAAATATGACATTGATTTAGGTGAGTTTCCTAGGAGGAGAGCAAGTGAGCACTTTCAAGTAAAACCTAGAGGAAAATGACAGAGGTGGTAGAGAGCAGGAAAAGCAACCAAGCAAGCATACCAGCTCAATTAGAGTCTTAGCCTGACCCCACAGTGAACTAAGGAGTAGGAATGGCACCATGGAGTTGTGCCTCCATGTTGCAAGAGGGCTAGACATTTGCACCATATGTGAATGAGTCATTGGCTGTTGATTTCCTCTAGAGGAAGAGAATAATTTCCAAGGATATTTTTGGCAATTTTTTTTTCTGGTGCCAAAGGTAATTCTTAAATGAAGATGACACACATGGACCTGGCAGGATCCTTAGAGGCTGGACAAGGAGAGTTCTGGTCTGGTATCTGGGATAAGGTTAGGGGCCTATAGGCTCTACTAGGGATGCCATTAGGATCTCTTTCATTATTATTACCCCATCATCATAGGGGTTATAATAAATCTTAAAAGAGAAAGCTAGATCTTATAGGAAAAATTATTTGTACCTACTCTTGGAAGCTCTATTTTCGCCGCTTGTTTTGGAAAGAATGACACCTCAAGATTGACAGCAACGTAAGGATCCTGAAGACAGTGCTGCACCTAATTTGCGTGGTAACTCCAGCATTTAGCGCAGTGTGAGGGTAAGTGGGTAACCTGGGAAATAATTTCACTCCTCCAAATACCATTTCTTCGTCTATAAAATGAAACATTCTTACTAAGCTTCCTCTAATTTGCTCATTAGAGCAAGCTTTCTTGGGATCTTTAATTGGCCTCTGAGGATGAAAACTTTGGTTCTAGTTGGAAAATACGAAATGGACTTCAAGGATTCAAGATCTATTTTACAATTCATTAAGTCTGAATGGCAGGTCTGGAGAACCCCTTTGGTAACAAAGTGTGGAAGGACTGGAAGCACATTTCCTATGTTTTATCTTTTACTCTGAGATGGATGAGTTGTCCCTTTTTATTACTACGTTTTCTTAAAGTATAATACAAGGAAATGTGAACTAAACATACTTTATTAATTTTTTAGTCAATTGGAAGATAGCAAATGAAGATACTCTTCATTGCCCTGGAGTCTTCAAACTGTTTTTAAAATTAAAACAGCTGTATTCATAATTCATTTCATATTTGTAATACATGGGAGATATGAGCTGGGTAAGAAATTGCCTCCTAAAATATAGCACTGATTGAAACCCCAGCTCCACCACACATCACCTGCAAAACTGTCCTAAGATGAAGTACTGTTATTAGATTACATGAGATTGATAATCATATGCATTTCAAGAAAGTCTTTGGATTAAATTTGGAATGTTTAGAAAGCACTGTGTCTTTTACAAAAGTAAACATCGAATGTTTCTTATCTTCCTTTCCATATTCTTACCCTTATACTTGTTAGTCTATACATAAGTTCCTCAAAAATTTTGTAAGCTAAATGCTTTCCTTCTGATATGAGGCAATTGGGTCATCAAAATCCCAACTGGCTTGTCAGTGGTATGTAGCGATGGTGTCCATCTCAATGACTAGATGGCTAGGATGAGTTTTAGTTTAGTTATTACTGTAGATATTTTAATTTTTAAAAATAACACTAGATACAGTGCTGTTGCAAACTTCAGTCATTACAATTCACCACAAAATGCTTCCTTCGGCCCACTCATTATATACACTGAGTCTTTGGCTCAAAATATTTTTGTTAAATAGCTCTAGAAGACTAAGTCCAGCTTATCTTTCAGTATCACATCAAATTTCCCTTTTCTGTGATGCCTTCTCAGCTCATCTCATCTATAGGGTTTCTCTCTCATTTCATAAGTAACTCTTAAATCATTTTTCATGTTTAACTTTATATGTCTTTTAACTTTATAAGTTTTAGTTTCTCAATGGTATGAGAAATTACCATAACCATTGATGGCTTAAAACAACACTAACTTGATATCTTTCACTTATACTTCTATGGGTTAGACCCCTGACACAGGTCTCAAATCAAGATGCAACCAGAGCCACCTTCTTTTCTGATATTATAGAACAGAATCTAACCCCTTGCCTTTCTGTTTTTAAAGGCTTCCCATATTGCTTGGCTCATGTCCCTGTCCCCCATCTTCAAAGCCAGCAACAGTGGGTTCTTCTCAGGGAACACTACAATGACCTCTTCTACCCTCTCCATTACATGTAAGATTCCTTGTAATCACACTGAGCCATTCCAGATAACCCAGGATAAGGTCCCTATTTTAAGGTGAGTTGATCATCAATCTTAATTCTATCTGCAACTTTAAATCCCCTTCACTGTGTTACATAATATCTCTGTATCTTCCAGGACTTGAGATTTGGACATCTTTGGAAGGTCCCTATTCTATGTGCCACAGTAGGGGAAAGAAGAAATATATACTATCATCATGGAATTCACAAATGATAGGGTGAGAGGGAGACCTAGATAAAGAACGTGAATGATAACCAATTTAATGATAATAAGCACTGATCAGAGATGAGAAAGAAACTAGAGAAATTGTTAGAGTTTGAAATGGAAGGATCTAGATAGATAGTCATCCGAGTACCACTAAAGAGATGAGACACAGGCAGGAGATTGGCACTCATGGGAATGTCAGACAAGGCTAGGAAAGGGGAACGAAGTACAGTTTTCCAGGCAGTAGAAACTACACTAGAAAATTTGAAAGGCAAAGGGAAAGGTTCACAGGTTCATGGACCAGTCCGTGGAGTCAGAGTATAGTGGGCTTTGGGGAAAGTGGAAGATGTTGATCCTGGAGAGATGACCAGGACCACATCTCCTCTTGATAAGGACCTAAGTTTTATTGGAAACTCAATGGGGAGTTGGGAACAGATTTAGAAGAAAGAGTTGTGATCTGATTTCTATTTTTATTTTTTTTTCTTTTGTGAAGAGTAGTGTCTTAGTCTGTTTGGGCTGCTATAATTAAATACTATAAACTGGGCAATTTATAACCAACAGAAATTTATTTCGCACAATTCTGTAAGGCTGGGACATCCAAGATCAAGGAAGCAGCAGATTCAATGTCTGGTTAAGTGCCCACTTTTTCATAGACGGCAGCTTCTCATAGGGTCCTCATATGAGAAAGGCAACCAAGTTTCCAGGGGGTTCCTTTTGTAAGGGCACATTCATGGGTGCTGTGCCACAATGCTTAGTTACTTCCTGCAATATCCCATCTGCTGATACCTTCACCTTGGAGGCTGGCATTTTAACCATGAATTTGGAAAGACACGAATGTTCAGATAATGGCAACTAACATGGAAAGAACCAAGAACACAAGTATTGAGACTATGAATGCATCTATAAAAGTCAATCCATTAATGTCTAAATTGTTATTTTTAAGTAGAAAATATCAAGTATTTTCAAAGGTGTGAAGAAATGAATTCCCATATGTTGCTGGTGGGGATGAAAATGGGTACAACTGAACACTGCTAATAGAAAACTGCTTAGAAAAATCTATAATTTAGTATTTGCATGCCTTATGACCAAACCTCATTTTCATAGATATAAATGAAACATTCTTTTTTTTTTTTTTTTTTTTTTTTTTTAATTTTTTATTGTGGGTTGTTCAAAACATTACAAATTTCTTGACATATCATATTCCACACTTTGATTCTAGTGGGTTATGAACTCCCACCTTCACCCCATACACAGATTGCAGATTCACATCAGTTACACATCCATTGATTTACAAATTGCCATACTAGTGTCTGTTGTGCTCCGCTGCCTTTCCCATCATCCACCCTCCCCCCTCCCCACCTCTCCCCTCCCCTCCCCTCCTCTCTCTCTACCCCCTCCACTGTATAACCCTGAGGGTCTCCTTCCATTACCGTGCAATTTACCTTCTCTCTCCCTTTCCCTCCCACCTCTCATCCCTGTTAAATGTTAATCTTCTTCTCCTGTTCTTCGTCCCTACTCTGTTCTTAGTTACTTTCCTTATATCAAAGAAGACATTTGGCATTTGTTTTTTAGGGATTGGCTAGCTTCACTTAGCATAATCTGCTCTAATGCCATCCATTTCCCTGTAAATTCTATGATTTTGTCATTTTTTAATGCAGAGTAATACTCCATTGTGTATAAATGCCACATTTTTTTTATCCATTCGTCTATTGAAGGGCATCTAGGTTGGTTCCACAGTCTTGCTATTGTGAACTGTGCTGCTATGAACATCGATGTAGCAGTGTCCCTGTAGCATGCTCTTTTTAGGTCTTTAGGGAATAGACCAAGAAGGGGAATAGCTGGGTCAAATGGTGGCTCCATTCCCAGCTTTCCAAGAACTCTCCATACTGCTTTCCAAATTGGCTGCACCAATCTGCAGTCCCACCAGCAATGTACAAGTGTACCCTTTTCCCCACATCCTCGCCAGCACTTGTTGTTGTTTGACTTCCTAATGGCTGCCAATCTTACTGGAGTGAGATGGTATCTTAGGGTGGTTTTGATTTGCATTTCTCTGACAGCTAGAGATGTTGAGCATTTTTTCATGTACTTGTTGATTGACTGTATGTCCTCCTCTGTGAAGTGTCTGTTCAGGTCCTTGGCCCATTTGTTGATTGGGTTGTTTGTTCTCTTATTGTCTAATTTTTTGAGTTCTTTGTATACTCTGGATATTAGGGCTCTATCTGAAGTGTGAGGAGTAAAGATTTGTTCCCAGGATGTAGGCTCCCTATTTACCTCTCTTATTGTTTGGGAATCAACCTAACAAAAGAGGTGAAAGACTTATACAATGAAAACTACAGAACCCTAAAGAGAGAAATAGAAGAAGATCTTAGAAGATGGAAAAATATACCCTGTTCATGGATAGGCAGAACTAACATCATCAAAATGGCGATATTACCAAAAGTTCTCTATAGGTTTAATGCAATGCCAATCAAAATCCCAATGGCATTTCTTGTAGAAATAGAGAAAGCAATCATGAAATTCATATGGAAAAATAAAAGACCCAGAATAGCAAAAACAATGCTAAGCAAGAAGTGTGAATCAGGCGGTATAGCGATACCAGACTTCAAACTATACTACAGAGCAATAGTAACAAAAACAGCATGGTACTGGTACCAAAACAGGCGTGTGGACCAATGGTACAGAATAGAGGACACAGAAACCAATCCACAAAACTACAACTATCTTATATTTGATAAAGGGGCTAAAAGCATGCAATGGAGGAAGGATAGCATCTTCAACAAATGGTGCTGGGAAAACTGGAAATCCATATGCAACAAAATGAAACTGAATCCCTTTCTCTCGCCATGCACAAAAGTGAATTCAAAATGGATCAAGGAACTTGATATCAAATCAGAGACGCGCCGTCTGATAGAAGAAAAAGTTGGCTACGATCTACAGTCAGTGGGGTCGGGCTCCAAATTCCTCAATAGGACACCCATAGCACAAAAGTTAATAACTAGAATCAACAAATGGGACTTACTCAAACTAAGAAGTTTTTTCTCAGCAAAAGAAACAATGAAACATTCTTAACTGATGTCACCTAAAGACATGTTCTAGAACCATTCTATCCAATATGGAAGCCACTAGCAAACGTGCCCACTTAGAAACAATTAAAATTAGTTAAAATTAAATGTTTACTTCCTGATTCACACTAGCCATAGTTCAAGAGTTAATATCCACATGTGACTAGTTGCTATGATATTTGGCAGCACACATTAGAGCATTTCTATCACTGTGGAAGTTCTGTTGCACTCTGCTATTCTAGAACATTCATAGTGACATTGTTAATAATGGACAAAAGTTGAAAACTACCTAAATGTCTTATCCGTAAATATATTCAACATACTGAATGGATTCCCTCTATGGATACTATGCAATAATGAGAATGAATAATCTGTGTCTACATAAAACTGAGTGCATCTAACAAACAATATATTTGAATGAAACACATCAGACATGAAAGAGTACTGATGGTTCTCATTTTCAAAAAGTATGAAACAGGTAAAACTCATCTATTACATTATAAGTGGTAGGTCGGGGGTTATGACTCAGAAAGAGCTTGAGGAGGTAATTTGGGAGGTGTTGGTTACATGAATATATTTAGTTTGTAAACATTTATTGAGCTATATACTTATACTATGCATATACATACATACTTAGGGTGTACTAATTTTTTTTAATTAAGCTACAATGCAGCTTTTAAATGTAAATTTAAAATATTCATTCTCTTCATTTAATTTCCTAACTGAAGCAACAGAATAAAATGGATTCCTCCATGTACCACACTTCGCTAAGCTATCCTTTCCGGTTTTCTCAAATAGGGCATGCAGTATACCCACAAAACACTGGCATAGTTTAGAGTATTTTTTACTATCAACCCAACACCCTCCACCAGAGCATATTTCTCCAGTGTAATATGGCAGCCATGACACCCTCATATGTAGACCCGGAGAGTGATATTAATGAAGGTCTGTGAAGGTTGCACAATTTGCCCAATGTCACATAGCAAATCAGTAATGGGAAATCAAATTAAATCCATATCATTTCCATGCACTCCCTTTAGTATATTGCTTTACCTTTCTACTTTGGATCGTTTGCCCCCAAGCCAATAATTTATGGCATAAATTGTCATTGGATACATTGAAAAATGTAGACACATCAAATAGAGAGTGGAGTGTTGGAGAGAAACTCAATCTAAAGCCAAAATTAATCGAAGTGTCTAAGAATCTGACATTGCTAGAAGAAACATTACTGTGACTCTCAATTTATTCCACCAAGAAAGTGCAGCGTAATATGTTTTAATGCACTTTCTGTAGGTCTGCAGTGCAAGTTTGATTTGTTTTTCCCAGAAGCAATTTACTTTTAAATTTTCAAAGCCTCAGACGTCATTGAAGAATGTTTTGGACTACTTAATCATGGCAACAGGGATTAAACTGGGAAACTGGCACAAATAGTCCATTTAAAATTAGGCAGTCACTGGTCTGAAGGAAAGGAGGAATAAAACTCTCAAACACTTGCAGTCACACACTCAGACTCAGGAAGTGGCAAATGGCACATAATGACCTGAAGAATAAAGGGTGTATAAGAAGTGTGAAAAAGAAAGGAACACTGTCCATCCTGACACAGAAATATGTAGAACAGCTTTAAACCTGGTGTCGCAGGGTTATCACCCTGTGCAGTTTGCAAAAGGCAAGTTATATACATGAAAAATGAATATTGCATATTTGAGTTGGAAGTAATGATCCAATGAATGAATGCGTGGCTGGGGAATAATGTTCCCTAGGAGTCGAGTGATTTAGTTGAATGTTGAGAAAAAGAGTCAAACATATTCTATTTCTGATCACTTGTTCAGCAGGTTTCTTCTAGTAACAAGAAGAATGGAGACACATGATATTAGAATCTAGTGGGCCAAAAGCAACCAGAGAGAACCAAGGACAAGAGTTTAATGATAACTACAAACATCGCTGTTTCTGCTGCTCTGATGCCAAAACCTCAGAATGAGGAGCGCCTACTTTTCAGTTTTTCACATCTAGGTACTGAGGGACTGATATCCCAATTTGTATTGAGGTCATGTCATCAACTCTGGTTTCTTTACAATATCTCTGTAGGTAGACCATTTCTAGGTGTAAAAGGAAACCTGAAATGCAGCTTGAAAGATTCAGCAGGCCTGGGAACTCACATAAGATAGAGGTCATGATTATGAATTAAAGAATGCAAAGTGCTAGAACAAATAAAAGTAAAGAAAGTTGTAGAAAAGAAATCAGGAAACTCTTCAAAACCTAAGTAAAACATTAGACAAATTAGAGAAAAATAAAATTGGTCCTAGCTGCTTGAACTCTGTGAAAACTTAACTCTAAAAATCGTAAGTGACTATGTATACATACTTGGCTATTTGGATAATGGATTCCACTAGAGCAGAAAAACAATCATGAAATATATAAGCTTGTATTTCACATTTTTACTCCTATAAAAAGTCAGTTTGCTCCAATCATAAAATGTTACTGTTCTAGGAACTGATATCCCTACAAGAAGGTTGAGGAATCTGGTATCAACAGCAGCCCTTAGGGAAGAAAATTAATACTAAAGAGAATTATTGTATCCCCTTTTGTACTCTTGAAATTTTGTAGGACTATATGCCATAATAGTTAAGAAATTGACACATTTCACTATCTGTCCAATAGAGTTTATCTGCATTATAAGGAAAATATTTTAAATGATAGAATCTTGTAGACTACAATGTAATAGGTGACAGAAAAAATCTTAAGGCAACAAAGGAATAATCGTATTCTGAGTTTATAAATAGCTAAATTTGACTTAAATGAATGTTATCCTTTGCACTTAGCTAGTTTGAACCCAAGAGGAAAACCAAAATTACACTTTAGAAATACAAAACGCAAAAGAAAAAAAATACAAAATAGCACTTGGTTAAACTACTGGAAAAATTAATAAGGAATATGTCAAATGCCTTTTGCAGAAAAGCCATGTGTTTTACAACCAGAAAGGATTTAAACTGTCACTGTTAAAAACAAATTCCTTGTGTTCTCACAAGTTGTCAATTAAATAAATAGAACATGATGTTTAAATTCAATATTTCCTTCTACTATTTAATGCAAGAATGGTAGAAATTAAGAAACTTTAACCCTTTCAATTGTCGAGATTTACTAAAACAATCGATCTCCTCTGCCCATAATTTTCATCTAACTAGAAAAATATCTTCTGAGCTGCTAACTTAGGTAGAGACTCTGATATGTACTCTGTAAGTATGTTACCAAACAGAATCTTTTGCAAGTGAGTACAGGGTACAAGGTGAAGAATAGCCATTACAGCATTGCTGATAACAGTGAAAAATAGGAAACAAAATCAATGCCCATCATTACAAGATTAAATAAACAACTTTGCATAACATGTTGAATAAAAGTACTAAGTGCACAATCAGTATAAAAATCAAAACCATGATATTCAGTGTACAAAAATTGCTAAAATATACTTTGATGCTATTCAAAAAATTTAAAACCATACTAGCCAATGACATTTTCAGGTAAATAGATAGCATTGGAGAAGATAATGCTAAGTGAAGTCAGCTAATCCTCCCCCGCCAAAATACCAAATGTTTTCTCTGATATAAGGAGGTTGATTCTTAGTGGGATTGAGAGGGAGAGCATGGGAGGAATACATGAATTCTAGATAGGGAAGAGGGGTGGGAGGGAAAGGGAGGGGGGCAGGGGATTAGCAAGGATGGTGGAATGTGATGGACATCATTATACAAAGTACACGAATGAAGACTTGAATTGGGTGTCAACATATTTTATATACAGAGATACAAAAATTGTGGTGTATATGTGTTTTAAGAATGGTAACGCAAAAAAAAAAAAAAAAAAAAAAAAAGAATAGCATTACCTTAGATTAGGTAGAGGGAAATGGAAGGAGGGGAAGGCAGGGGATGTGGGGATAAGAAAGACAGTAGAATGAAACAGACATTATTACTTTATGTATGTATGTGACTGTATGACCAATGTGATTCTACAATATGTATACTCAGAAAAATGAGAAATTATATCCCATCTATGTATGATATATCAAAGTATATAAGTGCATTCTACTGTCATGTTTAACTAATTAAAACAAACAAAATATTTTTTTAAAAAAGGAGTTGGCAAACCATTCTCTAGGGCCAAACCTGCCTGATGCCTATTTATGTAAATAAAGTTTAATTGGAACACAGCCACCTCCATCCCTTTATATCTTGTTTATTGCTGCCTTTGAACTGTAAGGGATTTGAGTAGCTGCCAGAGAGAACTTATGATCCACAAAGCCTAAAATATTTACTATCTGGCCCTTCAAGTGAAGTTTGCTGACTTCTATAATACACGACCAAGAACAGTAATGGAGAACAACCTGCAAGGGCAGGAAACACACTGCTTTGGGAGAGTGTTTGGCTACCCTGGGAGAGAGACGAGGGCACTGGAATGTTTCATGTTTGACTTCACAACACCACACTAGGAACACGGTACAAATCATTGGTATATATATTTTTTAATCTTGTGGGGTACCAGTGGAACAAGCTTCTTTCTTTTTATTTTACTAAAATTTCCTGCATTTAGGAATTTACTCTATCAGAGATGTTTGGAACAATTTTTGATTTGCTACTACTTTGCATTCCTGTTAAGTATGGCTTTGATTGTGTAATTCAACAGCCACTGCTTTTGAGAAAGGCAAAGGTTACTACCATAGAGATAACACCTTTTTTTCTGAATTGCTTGAATTCGATAAAACTGATTTTTCTTTTAACATTAAGCCAAACGAAAGTTCCTATTATGTATTTTCAGGGAATGTCAAATAAATAGAAGGCAAATTGATTATTATTTTCCAACACAAATTTAGATGATTGTAGAAATTAACCAATATTGATGGTATGTTTGGTTGATGGCAGCATAATAAATGGTCCTTTGTTTTATCCCAAGTCCATGGAGAAAATGAACAGTGCATACTAAGATGAATATAATCACACTTTCTAAAGCATCTATGTTTATAGGTTATCATAATCAACAATAATACTTTTTTATAAAGGCATTTTATTTCAAATGCAAGCCCAAGTTATTGAAAAATTCTATCAATAGGGTTCAAGCAATATCAAAGATTAACTAAGAAAATTGACAAAAATATTAAAAGGGAACTCAGGAAAAATTATAAGTAGGCAAAAACATGAAAAAACATATAATAACACAGTTATGACAAAATTGGACTTGGAATATATTTTACCCATTAAACAAGAAAATGTTTTGAACAAGTAATTGAAGAAAGAATAAGAAATGAACTTTAAATTGTTTCTGGAAGATAAAATTCATACAACTTCTCTGGGAGGTATTATAACAATTACTGATTAAAGTAGAGACTTTCAAAGAAAAATAGGACTTGAATATTAAACAAGTTAGTTGTTCTTAAATAGCACAAAACTAATTTGATATCAACTAATTCTCTCTCTCTCTCATTTAACTATATGCACTTATGTATTTATGTATAGGTAATCATAAATCAGAATGTTGATGAAAATTGAGCCTGGTATTCAGGACAATTTTCCATAAACAGATACAACTTAACACAGAGTATGTGAGATAGCAGGTGTGCAATAAATTTTCAATAAATGGTTGAATGGATGAATGGATGTATTGGTGGTTCAATAATACATTGATTCTAGGAGCAATATAAAAGTAGACCTTTGAGTCTATGATGACTCTTTCTACTACTTTTAAATATTCTATTTCTTTTCAAAAGTTATTTCAAATAGTTCATTCTCTTTCCACATCAGCTCACATAGACATAGATCCCACTAGGAATATAATGTTCCAAACGAAAGATGACATTGTACTAATAAACCTACTTTTCTATATTAAACATGCTGACCAAAGGCATTTCTTATTTGTGATGTTTGCTTTCCTAAATGTGGGCTGACTTCCACTTTCAGGTTCAATCAGCAGTAATGAAAATTTAAGAGAACACATAATTATTAAATTCAATTTGTTTCTTTCAAAATGTGCCTTTTAAAGATGTAACTAATGAGAGTTACTTGGTATCTATCTATGGTTTCTATTTAGGTGTGGATTGATACCAAGAATACCTTAGGCATTCTGTGCCAATTATTATGCTCACAAAAGGTTTTCAGGGTATAGAAAAGACTATTTTTAAAAAAATGACATTTTGGGCCAAAATTAAAAGAACTGCACTGTTATTCATAATAATATCTTTGTATTAAATTGTTTCCAAGCACTGGAAGAACCTTTGATTTCTGGGCTTGGCTGCATTGCACTTCAACAAAGCAAATAACAATCAAAGGAATGCTTAGAGGTTGTGCCAATTAATAAAAATATGTTGGTTTTATATCCAAATGATAATTGCAGTAGAGGTTTGCTGAAATGTTCACCAACATCTGTATTCTCTTTCTCCTGGGCGTTTAACCAGATTACAGTTTCCCAGCTCTCCTGAATTTAAGAGATTGGGTCACATGATGGAGTTCTGTTCAGTGAAATGTGTGTGGGAGAGTGTACATAACCAGTGGACTCCACCAATAAGGCAATCCTGTGTACTTTCTTCCCTTTCCTGCTAACTGGGAAGGAAAGGGTCTAGCAGAAGACAGGGAGTCCCTTGGAATGATCAAGAAGAGGTCTAAATTCTTGCATGTGGGCATAGATTAGAATTCACAATTCCTATACTACCACCAAAGAGGACTTTGGCATGACTAAATATTTTACTGAATTAATTCATACAGCTAGTAATAGCTACAATAAAAACTAATACATTATCCAATTAATCCTCATAACACTGTTTTTAACTATTATAAAAAAGAGCAAACTGAGATTCAGAGAGATTACAATAATTGCTTTTGACTTCATACAACATACTGACTATAATTTTTAATATGCTGTTTAACAATATACTGTAACAATATATTATAATGTTTTATATTTTCCTAAGGAGAAAGTGGATACTTAGAGAAAAAAAAATGAGAAACAACTATGGTTTTAAGTGTTTAAAGTTGTAAAAGAGGAAACAATTGCAAAGTGCAGGTAGAGTGGGCAATGGCTAAAGGTTTGGGTTACTGGGGAAAAGAGTGCAAATAGGGAATTTAGGGACCTGGGAATTATATGACCACAGTTGATATTTATTACTGTGTCCAAAGGAAAATGACAATGAAATCTGCTCTTAGCTTGTGCTGCAGGTAGAGATGCCACACCAGGCCCCCTAGAACTGTGCCAGGGTGATGGAGGATGGATGGAGTGAGCTCATGCTCCATCAGTTCTTCCTGGATGATCTTCTTTGCCATTCTAGGAGTAGCTGTTCTATTGCTGCTCAGGTTGCCTTTTGCTGGACATCAGTTCTCACCAAATGATCCATGCAACACTTCAAAATCTCTTAAAAAACAATACTCTCTTACTATTACGTGGCTGGAAGGAGTAGTGAATCAAGGATAAAGAGCTTTTAGAGTGCTGAGCAACAGCTCACCAAACTCTTACATGCCATACTAGTGTCTGTGGTAGTATGTATAAACGTGGCTGTATAACCAATGTGATCCTGCAATCTGTACACATGGAAAAATAAGAATTCATACCCCATTTGAATCAAATGCATGATATGTCAAGATCATTGTAATGTTTTGAGCAACTAAAAATATACGGAAATCAATAAATGTTATTCACCACATTAATAGACTTAAAAATAAGAACCATATGATCATCTCGATAGATGCGGAAAAAGCATTCGACAAAGTACAGCATCCCTTTATGTTCAAAACTCTAGAAAAACTAGGGATAACAGGAACATACCTCAATATTGTAAAAGCAATCTATGCTAAGCCTCAGGCTAGCATCATTCTGAATGGAGAAAAATTGAAGGCATTCCCCCTAAAATCTGGAACAAGACAGGGATGCCCTCTCTCACCACTTCTGTTCAACATAGTTCTCAAAACACTGGCCAGAGCAATTAGACAGACGAAAGAAATTAAAGGCATCAAAATAGGAAAAGAAGAACTTAAATTATCACTATTTGCAGATGACATGATTCTATACCTAGCAGACCCAAAAGGGTCTACAAAGAAACTATTAGAGCTAATAAATGAATTCAGCAAAGTGGCAGGATATAAAATCAACACACATAAATCAAAGGCATTCCTGTATATCAGCGACAAATCCTCTGAAATGGAAATGAGGACAACCACTCCATTCACAATATCTTCAAAAAAAATAAAATACTTGGGAATCAACCTAACAAAAGAGGTGAAAGACTTATACAATGAAAACTACAGAACCCTAAAGAGAGAAATAGAAGAAGATATTAGAAGATGGAAAAATATACCCTGTTCATGGATAGGCAGAACTAACATCATCAAAATGGCGATATTACCAAAAGTTCTCTATAGGTTTAATGCAATGCCAATCAAAATCCCAACGGCATTTCTTGTAGAAATAGAGAAAGCAATCATGAAATTCATATGGAAAAATAAACGACCCAGAATAGCAAAAAACAATGCTAAGCAGGAAGTGTGAATCAGGCGGTATAGCGATACCAGACTTCAAACTATACTACAGAGCAATAGTAACAAAAACAGCATGGTACTGGTACCAAAACAGGCGGGTGGACCAATGGTACAGAATAGAGGACACAGAAACCAATCCACAAAACTACAACTATCTTATATTTGATAAAGGGGCTAAAAGCATGCAATGGAGGAAGGATAGCATCTTCAACAAATGGTGCTGGG
This sequence comes from Marmota monax, assembly GCF_021218885.2. NCBI lineage: Eukaryota > Metazoa > Chordata > Mammalia > Rodentia > Sciuridae > Marmota > Marmota monax. The sequence goes on along the minus strand of NW_026695228.1, from coordinate 4,415,240 downwards.
AAAACTGGAAATCCATATGCAACAAAATGAAACTGAATCCCTTTCTCTCGCCATGCACAAAAGTGAATTCAAAATGGATCAAGGAGCTTGATATCAAATCAGAGACACGCCGTCTGATAGAAGAAAAAGTTGGCTACGATCTACAGTCGGTGGGGTCGGGCTCCAAATTCCTCAATAGGACACCCATAGCACAAAAGTTAATAACTAGAATCAACAAATGGGACTTACTCAAACTAAAAAGTTTTTTCTCAGCAAAAGAAACAATAAGAGAGGTAAATAGGGAGCCTACACCCTGGGAACAAATCTTTACTCCTCACACTTCAGATAGAGCCCTAATATCCAGAGTATACAAAGAACTCAAAAAATTAGACAATAAGAGAACAAACAACCCAATCAACAAATGGGCCAAGGACCTGAACAGACACTTCTCAGAGGAGGACATACAGTCAATCAACAAGTACATGAAAAAATGCTCACCATCTCTAGCTGTCAGAGAAATGCAAATCAAAACCACCCTAAGATACCATCTCACTCCAGTAAGATTGGCAGCCATTATGAAGTCAAACAACAACAAGTGCTGGCGAGGATGTGGGGAAAAGGGTACACTTGTACATTGCTGGTGGGACTGCAGATTGGTGCAGCCAATTTGGAAAGCAGTATGGAGATTTCTTGGAAAGCTGGGAATGGAGCCACCATTTGACCCAGCTATTCCCCTTCTTGGTCTATTCCCTAAAGACCTAAAAAAAAAGCATGCTACAGGGACACTGCTACATTGATGTTCATAGCAGCACAATTCACAATAGCAAGACTGTGGAACCAACCTAGATGCCCTTCAATAGACGAATGGATAAAAAAAATGTGGCATTTATACACAATGGAGTATTACTCTGCATTAAAAAATGACAAAATCATAGAATTTACAGGGAAATGGATGGCATTAGAGCAGATTATGCTAAGTGAAGCTAGCCAATCCCTAAAAAACAAATGCCAAATGTCTTCTTTGATATAAGGAGAGTAATTAAGAACAGAGTAGGGTCGAAGAGCATGAGAAGAAGATTAACATTAAACAGGGATGAGAGGTGGGAGGGAAAGGGAGAGAGAAGGGAAATTGCATGGAAATGGAAGGAGACCCTCAGAGTTATACAAAAGTACATACAAGAGGAAGTGAGGGGAAAGGGAAAAATAATACAAGGGGGACAAATGAATGACAGTAGAGGGGGCAGAGAGAGAAGAGGGGAGGGGAGGGGAGGGGAGGGGGGATAGTAGAGGATAGGAAAGGCAGCAGAACACAACAGACACTAGTATGGCAATATGTAAATCAATGGATGTGTAACTGATGTGATTCTGCAATCTGTATATGGGGTAAAAATGGGAGCTCATAACCCACTTGAATCAAAGTGTGAAATATGATATATCAAGAACTATGTAATGTTTTGAACAACCAATAAAAAAAATTAAAAAAAAAAAAACTCTCACATGCAACCAATCTCAAGAAACTCTGATTAATTCTAGAATCATCAAAGCTAAAGGATTGGGGGTGGGGGAAGAAAGTTCTTCCTATAGAAAGGCCCTAAAATTTCTATCTGTAAAATAAGGAACATTCCCAAATGAATGATTGTAGGCGTAAGTTTTTTTGTAAATTGAAGGGATAAATTAGCACATGACCTATTTGCATGTTTAATGAACTTGCCCTATCGCCTTTCAATCACTGTGACCAAGATATCAAACTATATGATTATATATGTGTAAAAGTGTTCTTTGAAGTATTGATTCCTCTTTCTAGAGTTGATCTATGGTTTAAACCTACATGTAAAGAACTTAAATAGTAAGGGAAAGGTATTTAAAATCATTTAAAAGAATGAGTTGGATCTAATGCTGCCATTTAAAAATGTATGTTACATATTGTCAAACAAAAATTTCCAAAAAATCTATTTCTATTTATGATTCAAATCCCTATAGTCTTACATTTGACATGGACAATTCTTTGGATTCACATATTTCACTATATATACTTCTGAATATTTTAATTTATTACAGTGAGAATTATACAAGAATTTTTAAAAATATACGTTAAAAGTTCTTGTATTATTATTTCCAAGGTCCTATTATTTTGCTTTAATTTTCAAGTGGCAATCAGGCAGACCTCCTTTCCAAAAATCACTAGGTTTTTTGAAGAAAACACAGATTCTGAGATTTTACTTTCTACAAGGAGGAGTGGATAACAGAGGTGTGTTAAATATCAAACTTCCTAAATTAGCATTATTTTCCTAGCTTTTACAGTTCATTCAAAAATGCCATATAAAAGATGGAAAATGAGATATCAATTTTGAATATTTGTGTAGTACATCATGGTTTTTGCAGGACCAATATTTTCTAAAAAGACATAATAATTCAGGTCTCTTTGGGATTATAATGCCAAGAATCTTTCGAAATATTATTTTTTAACATGAACAAAGATTTCTAGAGTTGGTTGTAAAATATTTACTACATGATGAACTAGTAATGTATCATGACCCATAAAATGTTCAAAATGATGACTTTGAGAAATTTGTCCTAAGGAAATAACTGGGGACCTATAAAAAGAATAGCCACAACTATGCTTATTGCAGCATTATCTGTAATATTGAAAACAGGAAATATCACTCATGACTAATGAGAGGGGATTAGTTAATTTTCATGGCAAATGAAACCATTACAAAGAATATTTTTATGTAAAGGAATTCATGACTATTAAAAGACAAGAGCAACTAAAACAATATATAATATGTTATAAAATCATTTATATACATGAATATGTGTATACATACATTCATCCAAGATACAAACATGCACACACACATGATTGGTAGTTATGAAAAATTGGTAATTATGGGGAATTATGACACAGGGACTAATGAAAAAGTGTGTCCCACCATTCCTTTATTATTTATTTACTTATTAATGTAGTGTAATACTGGGGATGGAACTCAGGGTTTTATCACTAAGCTATGTCCCCAGTCCTTTTTATTTTTTGAGACAGGGATTCACTAAGATAGTGAGGCTGGCCATGAACTTGCTATCCTCCTGCCTCAGCCTCCCAAGTAACTGGGATTATAGGCATGCAATCCCATGTCCATGCACAATTCCTTTTGACTTATGGTGGGATGATAATAATCTTCTCATATCATCAGAACAAGGCACAAGCAAATACAGGCTTTAGGTTCTCCTAGTCACTCTCAGAAGAAAGAAAATCCCTCTCTCACTTATGTTAATAGAAACATTTCAATTTCTTTAAATACAGATTCCAGGTAACAGTAAAATTCTTGAACTTAACCTACATTTGCATAGGCCTCTACCCCAAAATATTAGATGGGCAGGTTGGATCCCAGTACACTAGCAGTTGTTCATTGTTACCATACTCTTTAAATTTTGGATGACTGGAAAGAGAGTATTGTCTCAGTTGGGTTTGACTTTCTCAAGTAGAAGTCAAGCACCCATCCTCAAGTCTTCCCACAGCAAATTAACATTTTCAAGTTCTTAATGAGGGTCTCTGTAAAACTCCCCTCTTTAAGCCTTAGATAAGGAAATAGGACTCTGCACTTTTCTTTAAGACTGGGGTGGAAGTTATGAGAGGGTAAAGTGCCACAGCAGGGTGATATACATGTATTTGTATGTGTATTTGAAATGCCTTCCAGAAAGAATCTTGTCAGATGCAAAATAGCTTCAAGACAGTTGGGAAAGTTCAAGAATTCACATAAAATGAAATAAATTCCAATGATAAAGTATCTAAGGCTACCTGGAGAACATAAAGGGATCCCAGATGAAGTTTAATTTTAAAGTTAGGAATAAAATAATTATAACTGGAAATGTGGAAAAGGTGAGCACTAAAGGGATCACCTCTCTAATTAAACATTACTCATCTTGTCTTTTCTTACCTACCTAGATCACCTTTCCAACTTGTTATGTGTTTAAGGAAATATTGTGTTAATTATAATCAAGATGAAAATTCTCACTTTGATTAATGAATGTATACATTACAATCCAGTGATTATGCTCTTCCTTTATATCTCTAACTATAATGGCCTACCTGACTCTGATAAAGAATCTGAGAATCATGCTTCCCTGAGAAAATAAAGACAAAATTGCAAATATACCAAGTAAATATTATAATAAAATGAAATAAAGCAGAATTTGAAAATATCTAACCAGTGGAGGAAAAAGCTAAGATCCAAGATGGGGGGCTAGTGATGGTGACAGAATTTATATTTTTAACAGATATTACTGAATGCACTTTATTTTTCTCTCCAAAATTGCTGAGATGAAAGTTATTTTCTTCATTTTTTTAGAAAGCATTGCAGACTAACACTGCTGTCTTCATAGGAAACCAGTCCATTGTGTTAATTATCACAATAATCAACTATTTTTTTTAAAGAGAGAGAATTTTTAAATATTTATTTTTAGTTTTTGGTGGACACAACATCGTTATGTGGTGCTGAGGATTAAACCCAGCGACCGGCGCATGGCAGGCGAGCATGCTACCACTTGAGCCACATCCCCAGCCCAACAGTAATCAACTCTTAAATGGGATTGTCCAGAAAGTGGGTATTCTCCCCAATACCCAAAATATCTGCAGAACAATAGGAAAAGCCTGGAAAGAATAGTAGATGTAAACTGTGAAATAAGCTACTTGCCTTCTATTAAAACAAACCAAGAAATAAAAAAACAAACTTTGATCAATAAAATGTAGGATTAACTTTTAACTTTCATAGTGAAAATTGGCATATGTGGGAAGAGTTGACATAGTCCAGACCCTTATTAGTAATAAGTCAACGACTTATTGTTCCATTCTAGAATAAAAAGTTGCACACACATGTGCTTTTACTAATTTTAAGCTAGTATCATTTGTACATACATATGTCCATGTGGATAAAAGAAGCCAATGCAACAGCTTGGAATTTTAATGTTTTTTTTTTTCCCACTGTGCATAATCCTTTTCTCGAAAACAACTAACATTTCAAATCATTTTCATGTAGTTGGAGTTCTTATTGCTGATATAATAAGTATTATCATATTACTGATACAATATTATTAACTAACACATAATTCACATTTCACCTCATTTCCATGTAGCTGGAGTTATTATGGATAAAATAGGAATAAAACTCCCTACTGCCAAAGAATTAAATCCATTATTTGTAAAAAGGATTTAAGTATACATAATCTTCAATACTTTCCCCAAAATGCACATTTAATATTGTTTTGCCTACTCATTAAACACCGATCCTCTGTCCATTTCCCTTTTGGGGGAAGTAAAAGAAAAATTAGTGTATACAAATGAAAATTTAAATACTTTTGTTTAAAAGGATAAATCGGAAGGCTGTTAGACTGATAAAGTATAGTGCCTTGGGCTCCTACATAAGCAAAAGGAGACCCACTTCAATGCAAATAGGAAAAAGAAACTGAAGCTTAAACAATCAGAAAACACCAACTAACCTGTAACTGGGGATTTATGGTTTTAAACAATCAATTTTTTTTCTTATTTCTTTTAACAATTTACAAAAGTTCAGGGGGTTCAGGGTGTGAAAGCCCCTAAATGGCATTCTGGCATTTGAGGAAACAGCAGAGTAAGAATGCCTCTCTGGTCTTACCCTTTCTCCCCTGGAGCAGGACAAAGACCCTCCAAGAGAGGCGCCCTCCCTTTACCCAAAGGAAAGAAACTTCCTTTTCTCCTAAGACAGGGACAGGAGAAGATTCTTAACAAAAGGACTTGCTGAATTCCCACAGTTTATTACATCAGAGCACAACCTCTGTCCTACAGTAAAACGTTCCATAAAAATATGCTCATTCCTGGTTCTGTGCATCTTCATTTCTGAAGGTTTCTGTGTCACATAAAACTTAAATAGATGTATATTTCCATCTGTCCTTGTCAATCTATCCTTTGTGATAGGTGTCTCAGCCATGAACCTAGCACTGGGTCAGAAAGAAATCTTTTCTCCCGTGCAAAGTTCTTCCCTTGCAAGGTTTGTGGAGCTTCAGCCTCATATAGGGCAGCATTGCCTGATTCAAGAATTGCTCAGTGTTCAAATAAACACCAATATTTCAATGTGCCAAAAGTTTATCTTTAATACTTTTGATACATTGACATCACAATCATCTGTAGACTTAAGGAGGAAAAAAAGTACATTAAAAAGTTGTACCTTGTAATCCCCATGATCCAAAAATATTATAACAAGTGAATTTCATAAATTGCTAAAAGAAAATTTTAGGTAAATTCCACATTTGTTTCTTTGCTGTATCAACAATTAGTTAAAAAATATAATTCCATTCAACTTTTGAGGTCTGAGACAGTGATATAGAATTCTTTTCTGACTCTTAAGTTTTATTTTATCTTCTCCTCTGACTTTCAGGAAATAAAATTAAACTAGTACTAACATAGTCTTTGGATAATTCTTATTATTAAAGGTAAGGAGAATCCAGGTACTTTTCCATCACTGCAACAACTGATGTTCAGGATCAATGTTTTCTCATGGACCATTTTTTCCCCTAATGTCTTTAAATAAACAGTATTCAGCAGGAGTCCTTAAAATGCTCTCAAAAATAGTCTCAATTTTATTAAAACATCAGGATTGCTATTCTCATTATCATGCTTTTGAAATCATGTTATCCTGTGTATGAGTCCTAACCAACTGTGAGGGTTTTCTTGTTGTATTATCCTTTTTCAAAAAATAATTTTCAGAATTACTGAGCAGGTCTAAGTGATAACCAAGCAGGCAACAGGATGAGCCACCCTGTGATGTCTTATTATAAAAGGTGAAGGTCAACCAGATGTTAAATTATTTAACCCATTTTTATGACAATGTTTCATTATGGGTACTTTACTGAGTATCTGAGCAGAAAATCTACATGTATTGTATGACATTCCTCCCTGCAGAGGGGAAATAACCATGTTACACCCACACCTCAGGATTATATCCTTATTTTACCACTCTGTGTCTCAAATTGCAAAATCCTTTAGCATTTTCCTTTTCATTTGTCACTTGGCTGGAGAAGGCAAAAGATTTCCTGGAGCACATTCCATTGCCCGGTTGACAATATCAATTCTGCATTCGATATATTAGCAGAAAAAAAGAAAGAGAGAAGAAACCAAGTTGGGCATAAATAATTAAATTTGCAAAAGGTCAGTGAGCAAATAGCAGGAAAGAGAAAGATGAGAAAGTTATGAGGCTTTGATGCTCAGCTAGAAATGCATTAAAATATGAATATTATCTGCTGACATGGCTAACAAAGGGAATAAACAGCAGAAATGGCCCCAAGTAATGTGACTTCCTGAAGCATGGTGATAACCAAGTGGTGACCTATTACTTGTGTTTTAAATGAATGATAAGGGTTAAATGCCATAAACCAGTGATTCTGAGGCTTTGCAGTAAAACTGGTATTGGAAAAACCAATCCACCCAGACAATGTGGTAAGTGGCTTATTACAAAGCTGACTCAAATACTGGTAATTTGGAAAAATGGCATTTGATTTTCTATAGGCAGAACCAATCTTACTTAGCAATGGTGGGTGTGGGGAAGCACCCAGAAACGTGGGATTCAGCTGTAGGAAAAAGAAAAAAATAGAATTTAGTATAGGAAGATTCTAGTTTTCCCTTTTCCACACAAATGAAATAGTTAGATATTATAAACGCACAAGCTTACACCTAGAAATAGTGTTTTGCTTTTGCAAAAGGATCGAACTGCTTCTAGTGATCCATACCTGCTTGTTCCACGTTATTATACGCTATAGAACATCTGTCCATGTCATCACATTGGCATCTCATTCTTTTGTTAATGTGTGTGTAATATTTCATAGGACATTACAAAGTTTTAAAGATCATTTTATAATTAACAGACATTTGAGTTATAATGCCAGTTTTTTATTTTACCAAAATGCTGCAGTGAACATATTTGTCCAAACATCTGTATTCATGGATCCTAGTCTTTCTATGGGACAGAATCCTGCATATAGGATTTTGGGTCAATAGTTATGCATATTTTAAATTTTAATACACAGAGAAAAATCACCCTCGATATGATTCTGTTTTTTGGTAGGGATCCTACAAAATATTTTATTTTATTTATTAATGTATTACAGCTCCTGTCTCATTCTGGAAAAGATTTGGGAAAGCTTAGGAGTTATATTTATGCAGAATAGGAAAAACAAAAGAACAAAAAACTCAGTGGCTTTGATAATGAGGCAGTGACATTTTGGTCATGTACCAACATGAAAAGCAATCTTGATGCTGACAGTTTCATGTTCTTATTATTTTATTACCAATGCTTGCAACCCTGTCCTGTTGGGGAAGCAAGACATGCCATTTCTATTTTCTGCTTCTAAAGATTTTCTTATTTAATTGTCCATTTGTAAATTAAAGTATATATTTTCACAGACACCCAATTTACAGATTTATACTGCCCATAGCCAAAGTGGATAGATTTTGATATTTGGAGGCAAACATAGTACAAATCTTCTGGACTCAGACATTCATAAATGGAGCAGGAGATTCCACTCAAACTGTATTGCAAAAAAATTCAAATCCTTTTTGAAAAAAAAAAGCTACTGCAAATAGTTAATTTGTGAAAAGCAATAGACTTAAGAAGCATATCTTCTTGATCAATATTCAGGACTTCACCTAGAATAATAAAAAGTTGTTTTTCATGATGTACTTGAATAAAGTAAGAGAGAATCCACCATGATCCAGAAATCTGACACTGTCTTGTAATAATTATTGATGAGCCATCATATACTGGGATGAAATCTATGAACAGACTGGGTGAAGAGACTAAAGCAATCATTATCTCTCTCATTTTTCTTGCTCCATAAAATTTCACATTTTACTTGTGGACTCTGTTAAGTTGTGAGACTTACGGATGCAGGTTTAATTTTTGTTGTTGTTGTTAGATTTCTTCCCTATCCATTGAAACTCTGCCCATATATATATGGTCAATAGGAAGTGCAAAATTATTCCAAATTTGCAGCACAAATCTTCTGGAAAACATAGTAATATTCTAATGCACACGTCTCTGTGCAACTTTTAGATTATCTGTTAAAACAACTACCTACATCTACATTCTCTCTCACTGGCTTAAATTATCAAGAATTTAATAACTCAGTGAATGAAGCATTTTGTCAGTTAACTGGCTTGAAAGACTTTCACAGTGACATGGCAATATCAAAATGGCAGGAAATTAACAAGTGATTCAAAGGAATTCTGTAGTTTTGCAATATCTGTGTTATTTCTTTGGGTTCTTTTCTGAGGCTTTGGGTCTGTCTATGGGTTATCATCAGTTCTCTGAGAAACCTTGCGTATATATAAGTTTTTTAAAAAATCTGTTCTATCTTGGAATGAAAAATAACAAGCTATTTAATCCATTCTTACTTTTTATACACTTTTTAAAAAAGTTCTGAAAAAAAGATATTAGAAGGCAGTTAAGTAGAGGGAGAGAATTTGTGGCCAACCCTGGATATCCCTGAGAAAATAATAATCTCTTTACACTTGTCCATTTTGAAAATATGAAATTCAAACACCCAGTTATAGGATAGAAAATAGATAAAGAGCATTTAACATAACTGTTAATAGTTTCTGAAAAGAGAATTACAATGATTCAGTCCTCAGAATTACAGCACAATTCCACCCGGACCCCACACATATTAGTCTTTGCCTAGGAATTATAATAAACTGTCATAAGGTATATTATGAAGTAGAACATTTAAAGCATCTGGCATCTTCATTCATATGTTAGAAAAAAATATTCTAAACTTAAACTGAATAAACTGGCTTTTTGACAAGAAAGAAATCAAGAAATGGAGACTTCACATGGAAAAATGGCTGATGTCTAGTTTTCTAGTTTTAGAAATAAACAGTAAGATATGGCAGCATTTTTTAAAAAATCCAAATCTCTGACTGTTAGAAGTATAGGCTATTTATCAAAAATCAGAGTTTACTATTTCTTAAGAGTAATAACAGAGTAGAATCCCAATGATTGGCACAAAGTGCACGTAATTTTGCAGTGACCAACTTAAAAAACATACAGGCTTTTCTTGTGCCATTTACAAAGCTTTGGGTTGCCTTTCAATTACTTGGCATGTAATAAAAATATTAAAGTAAACAGAATATAAGTCCATATATTCTATAATTATGCATTATTTTGTGATTCTGTTTTTATGCTAATCAGATTTCCATGTACTATAACAAAATACTTGAGATAATCGACTTAAAGGAAGAAAGTTCTATTTTATTTCACAGTTTTGGATATTTCAGTTCATGGTCAGTTGATGGCATTGTTTGGGGGCCATGCAGGGAGTAGGCTTCAGAGCAAACTATTCACCTCATGACCTGGATATCAAAGAAAGAGAGAGAGAGAGACAGGGCTGGACTTCCATTATCCCCTCCAAGGGCACATCCCCAATGATCTAACTTCCTCCCAAGTTCTACTGTCTCTTAACAACACCAATGGATTGGGGAGCAAGGCTTTGAGTCATGGTCCTTTGGGAGACATTACATATGCAAAGTATCTATGGATATATCTATGTATATATCTTATCTTATATATCATCACTTTCTTCTTTACTAGTTTTACCTCAAACACGATTATCCCTAAACCACATAAAGAATTTTCTTACTTTTATTTGAGAGCAATGGTGAATGTGTCAAATTTTATCAAATGTACAATAAAATGATTTCAACACAACCTGGTAATCCAGGGCAAATGTCATAACTTTGACATGAATTTTCTCATCTGTAATGATGAATTTAGCTAAGCTTTTCCCTAATAATTTCTGTATGCTTTTATATGTTAAAAAAAATCAGATGTAGCTTAAAAGAAAAATACATATGTAAGAAAAAAATAGCTTACCATCCACTCTAGATGCATTAAATATTTTCAGATTAAATGTGATTTGACTTAATAATTACTCATTTGATAATAATAACAGTAATTGTCTTTTTTCTCTCTCTCTCTTTTTTTTTTTTTTTTTGGTACAGAGGATTGAACCAAGGGCCTACACCATGCCAAGTACAGCTCCACCAATGAGCCACAGTCCCAGCCCCTATTTATCTAACACAAATCTATAGCTTACTCTCATATGGTTTAAAAATTAGTTCCTTGTCTATAATCACAACTTATCTGTACCTTGAGTTGGTTTAAGTGTGTGTGTGTGTGTGTATACATACATACATACATACACACACACACACACATAAATATGTCAATGTGTTGATAAAAATACATTTTCTGTTTCTAGTCTATGAAACTCTATAGGCATTCACTTTGAAAACTACAAATGCTACATTAAGGTCCTATATGCGCCAATGAACTATAGTTTTATCAACAACACCCCTTTACAAACTTCCTCTCATCATAAATCATTCTTGTGATACTATGGTAGAGACGGGTAGAGACCAAGTGTTTTATGTTGCCGATAATGATAATGTTTTATATTTATTTAGTACTTTGAATTTTTCATGGAGCATCTTCATAATCACCATTTAATTTCAAACGTAAGACAATAGGAAATAGAGGCACAGCAGCGGGCTATTGCCATGAATTATACAAATAATAATACTAATTTGCTCATATCCATAAGATAGAAAGTGGTAGAGTCCAACTAAGATATGAATTTTTCTGATTCCACATAACTATTGAAAAGGAAAAGAGATGTGAAGGATCTTGGCTATAACTATTCCACGTAACCAGGAAGTTGGTTATGTCACTTAATCTTTCTGAGCCTCAGGTTTTTCATCAACAAGAGCATTGATCTTTTTAAATTTTTTATTTTATTTTATTTTTTGCCTTAAAGAGCCACAAGGCTCAAATGGTGTCACATTATAGAGCTCCAATACCAGGATTTTCAGAGGAAACCCTGGGTAAGATTTCCAGAAAATCCATCTCCTTGTCCCATTTCTTGAAACTCCTTCACCTCAATCAAGACCAAAAGGTCAAATGTTCTTTCTGATATATGTATGCTAACCCACAACAAGGGAAAAATAGAAGTCTATTGGATTAGACAAAGAGGAATAAAAGAAAGGGAAGAAGGAAGGGAATAGGAAAGACAGTAGAATGAATCGAACATAACTTGCCTATCCTTATATTTGAACACACGACAGGGGTAACTCTGCACCATGTACAACTACAATAATAGGATTCTAATTAGAATAAGTTATACTCCATGTATGTATAATATAAAAAATGCACTTTACTGTAATGTATATTTTAAAAGAACAAAAAAAATTAATTTTTAAAAAAGCATATGAATTTTCCATTTCCACTGTTCATAATGCTGGTTAAGGTGGAAAGGGCATTGTGATCAAGATAAAAGGTACTAGCACACACAGTCCCACTTAGTAAATGGTGAAAACCACAGTGAAGGCTAGTACTCATTCTTTCCTTTATATCATACTGCCCTAAAAGCCACCAGTCTACTACCTAGCTCTTCTGTGAGAATGTGACCTTCGGCACACAGACTTCTAAGTAGCAATTGATATGCAATGAATTGTATTAAAAGCAAAATAAGTAGCATGTTACAAATAAAACATGAACAAATAAAAGGCAGATAGAAGATACAATAATTTAATGCCTCACTAACATTGGCATGTGATAACAGTGTACGTTGGACAATGGCAGTGTGTTATACTTAGAATAAGAGATTATAGTAATCCAAAACTGTTTAAATCCCACTCTCAAAATAATCAAAGAATCAGGCATAATTTTTTTGTCATGAGGACTAGGACATTTATCCATACCCTTGGGTTAAAGTTCATTTCTGCTCCTAATGCAATGGCCCAAAGGTAGGCTTATGTGTTGGTAATTAAATGTTTCCTAATGGTTCCCAGTTTACACCTCAGTTTCCTCCCCAGTTTTAATAGTACAGCAAAATTATGATAGATGGAAAAATACTAGGAAAAAACAATCAAACCCTCCAAACCTGACATTAGCCCTGACATTAAATATATGAGATCCCTATGGTACTCTATATTTTCTGCAGATTATCTCATTTAAAATCAAATGAGAGTTTGGGAGTTTAGAATATACATTATTTAGAATATTCTGTAATTTTTATAATAACCAAAAAGGGAGTTATGTGTGAATGAGGATCTTAAGACAGGGAGATGCTAAAGAGAAGTAGAATTTTCACCCAAGCCAGCCATTAAGGCCTAGGATCTTTTCACTCACGCTTTACAAGGAAGAGAAAAAGAGCAAAAATTCCTAGAAGGCCATACTTTACTAGTGCCACCAAAACAAGATGGTGAGAAGAAATTTGCCCTAGAAAATATTTTCTTTTACAGTAGAGAAAAACATTTCATGCAAATGAGGGAGAAAGAACAAATAAAATATTTGTGCTTGTTTAGCTGGTATCTTTCTTAACAATCCCAGAAGCTGAAATTAAGGATAATGACTCTTCAGGTGTGATCCATGTAACATAACTGAGTCACAGTGGAGTCTCCAAGTGACCTGGGGCACGGACATCCACTGCAGTATTTTTTTTAATTGAAAAAAAATATTATTTCAGTCGTAGAAATGGAACCATAGGGCCTTGCATTGTGCTAGGCAAGCACGCTACCTCTGAACTATATGTCCATCCCTTTCCGATTTTTATTTTGAAGCAGGGTCTTGCTACATTTCAGAGGCTGGTCTTGAGCTTGTGATCTTGAACTTGAACTTCTTCAGCCTCCGGAATAGCTGGGATTGATTACAAGAGTGAGGCACCAAGCCTGGTCTGCATTGCTGTTTTAGAATAAGAAACATTAAATCTTTGGCTTTTGATTCAACTTAAAAAAAAATGTAAAATTTTCTTAAACTATCCCTCAATAACATACTGTTAGCTTCCGCTATCTTTCAACAGCAAGACTATTATGACTTATGGATTCCTTTACTCTGGTAACAGGTGTGTGTGTGCGGGGTTCTGGGGCATACTACTCCCCTGTTCCCGAGAAGAAGGCACAGGTGAGGAGGCAAGCAGGGAGACCATAGGTAAGTAATTTCAGATCATTTTTCTCCTGACAATGGGATCCAGTGAACTGGGAAATTCTGGCAAACCCTGAAACAAATCAAGATATTGTTATATAAAAAAATATGTGTATTCTCAAAGAACAGTGGGAATGGAAAATTCAAAGCAAAATTCTACGAAGCAAAATTCTACAAAGAAAACTATCAACCAATCACCATGAAAACAAAAAAGTTTTCATTTTGTTTTTACATTTTACTTCTACTAAAAATGGGCAGTACTGAGTATACACAGGCTGTCTTGGCTCCTTAGAAAATAACACCACATAATTTTAAAAATACATTGCTGTGGTTAATTATTGATATGAAAATAGTTGTAGGAGTATAATTCTTGTATATAATCCCTGAGGTCTGATGATCTGCAGTTTCCAATATTGTGACAAATTCTTGAGTAGAAAAGCATCTTATAAATTATTTTATTATTTGGATTCCATGTCATTAAAATAGTACTTGCCACACTTTTAGGAAAAGCAATGTTCTTTACAGAAAATGCTTAAAAACATGTTATAACCACTAAAATCTGTTTCTTTTCTTCTCTTCCATTTCATTGCTTTCCTTTCCCTTTCCGACATTTCTATGCTTAAGATATAACCATGGGGGTGGGGGGAAGGGAGGGTGGGAGGAATGCTATAAGGTTGAGAAATATTAAGGCCTTTCCAGAAAACCATTTAGATCACCAGTTAACAGAGTTCAAAAGGGCAAGGAGTGAATAAAAACTGAAGATTTTTTTCCCCTGCACGGCGTCAGATGAGCTCAAGTTGATCGATTTTCAAGAACTGAAAACTGATTAGTATTCTCCGCATTGGCTTTGATTCCTCGATGCCATTCAGTATACCTGGTGCATCTATTAGAAGGGGCTAAAACAGACAAGCAGTGACTGTGAATCTCCTGAAGGTGTTCAGGAGGGACAAAGACTGGGGGAAAATGTATCCCAAAATCCCGGCTAATGTTTACCACGCATTTGATGAAATGATTGGTGGTCGGTGAGTGTGGAGATGGATCTATACTATCCTTTACAGGCCAACAGAAATGGCTAAACATTAATCATGAGGACTAACACGCTGCCAGGGCCAGCTTTTGTTTTTCTTTCCATGGATGTCAATTTCATATGTAAAATGAGCTCATTTTAATGATGAGGATACTTTAAATGTATTAAAATGAATTATTCAGGGACACAGCAGGGAAGCAACAGATGTACCCATCTGAGGGGGGTCATGCTTAGTTTCACTTGATGAATGTTTGTTTTGTTGCTTTGAAAAATTAATGCAATGAAATATTTAAAATGAATAAGGAAGTTTTCAATTGACTTGGGGGAAAAGTCTTTCCTTCCAAGATTTATTTATTTTTGTCTGATGTGCTATTGGCATTAAGTAGGATGGTATTAACATAGCTTGTCTTGATGTGCTTAGCAAGTTGCAGGGGAAATTTATTAAGTGTAGATGTATGATTACTTATAGTGCATGGAGGAATTGCATTTAGAGACAAGTTTTGAAATGTGGGAAACTTCAAGCATATCCTGTCACTCAGATAACTCAGAAAGTAAAAGGTTTGACAGCTTTTAAACTGATTGGGTGGAAGAAGATAGAGGATTATGTAATATTTGAATGGCTTTGACCATCTGCGTTGAAAACTCCTTCCATGGCATTCTTATCTTGGAGCTTAGTTTAGCATTAGGTCAATTCCATTTAAGGATGATTGAGAGGCATTTACCCTTATTTCCTTAATGGGATTTGGCTACTGTCGTTGGCAAATCAATAGCATTTCCTAAGAAAAGACTGAAATAATTGCAAAATACTTAAACAAACTAAGACAACAGGGCCCCCGACTTCATGATGGGATAGTACAGCATTGTATTAAAAACACATCAAAAAACAAAGGGCATATACCACTACAAAAGATACCATAACAAGAAAGGTTTGTTAAGGAGTTATTTCAAACATCCAGATGATGAACAACCCAAACTGACAGTCATAAAAAATTCCATTATTGTAACAATATTTGAGAGTGCTTATTTGATAGACTTTCCTTGTATGTGCGGATGTCTACCTGAATTTTCATGTCATTTGTCTGCTTAGGGAAGGATGGGGGCTCCATAAAATTAAACCATTTAAAAAGTTTCTCTAAATTCTTTTGTGTAAAGAAGAGCATGTCAACAACAAGAGAGAGTGTTAGCACTTCTCAGATTTTGAGGAAACAGTTTCATGTTCCATCTCAGCATAGGTTATGAAATTTTTGATGTTGGAATAAAACTGACAATTTCTGGATAACTTGACACACTTTTTCTTCCTCTGTCTTTCTCTTGCTCTTTCTTTTTCTCTGTATATTTCCACATACCTATACCTAAAAATAGAAGCTAAATACTCTTTATATATTCATATCATATAGTTATAATAACACGACATATAAAAATATAAGAGTTATACACCTTTCTGACCAAATAACCAAGTGACATTGAAAAATTTTTATTTCATCATTGTTACAAATCTTCATCTATTTCTGCAAATCTTCTCCCAACTATGTGTTTCCTGTTCTGCATCTCTCTTTTTAGAAGCAAAAATTATGCTTCAGGTCTGGTTAAATATTTGACCAGCATGTACTATTTAACCTGGCACTTAGACTTTCTTTAGATTCTCCTTTATGCAACACACCAACCTGGACAGTGTTGAAACACAGTACAGTAGAATCATTTACTTTGGTGTCCAAAGACTTTCGTTCAGTTGCCTTTTGTACATTTTGGAGCTGCAGGGCCCTCAATCAAGTCACTTAGATTCCATTTTATTGTAGTAAAATGATAGCTTCATATTAGATGATTATACCATGAAATCTAAACACTTTCATTTAACATGCACACTTCATCATATCTGACCCAACTTCTGTCTCTAGTTTCATCTCAAAGCATCCCAACACCAACACTCTATGCTTTAGCCTTGCTCAATCCAACATCAGATGCCCTTTCATAATTTTAATTTTCTTTTCTAATGAAACCATCTCCAACTTTTTTTCCTTCTTAGGCTGGGAAGCTCATATTTAACTTACAGATCACTCAAATGTGGACACTTCCTAAGCTTTGTAGAGCATTGTTGTTTATCTTTCACTCTTTTATCATACAGAATTTTGTGACAATCTATCTGATCACATACATTTCCCACCTCTCGGAATCTACTAGCCTAGAAACTGTGTTTCTATTGTGCTAAATGCAATCTAATTCTTTTCTATAGAATTCTATTTTTTTTCCTACTGAATCGATCCATGAAGTAATGCATCAGTTCACTGTTTTTTTCCAGTTACTGATGCACAAAATGCTAGAATTTGAATGAAACTTCATATGTCCATTTATAGATTTTCCTCTTACTCCCCCCTCCCCACTTTACACAGGAGAAAGATAAGTCCCAGAGATCTTAAGACATGTACCCAAGATCATAGAAATTCTTACTAATTTATCATGGATTCAAATCTAATTCCAACACTATTTGACAATCAATTGATTCTGCAAATATTTGCTAAGCTTAAATGCAGTATATAGTTTTAGATTACAGATGAAATAATGAAGAAACCTGAGAAGGTTCTTGACCTCACAGAGTTGATACGCTTGTTCTGAGAAGTGGGAATGCATTAGTAGGCCAATCAACCACAGATGCAGTTATTAAATGACAATTATATGATAAGAAGAGAAAAAGAATGCACCATTTTATCCTGCCTGCCATGCATGTAGTTAACCAGAAAGATTTAAAGTTTTGTTTTAAATAAATACTTTATCTTCCAGGAAGCTCAGTCACAGTTCATTTCAGGTCTCCACGTACATGTAATCTCCCTATGCTGATGAAAATTTAGTACCCTTTCTCATTGACCATTTGTCTTCATTGTTATACTTTTCTTCCACTTTGCCCATATGTTCTATTCTATCTGGGACCAAGTAAACTCAAATATATTTTTGTTAAATCTGGAAGTCAATGAGGGATAAGTGATAATTTAATTAAGAGTAAATGATCAAAGAAAAAAAAGAGTAAATGATCAAGCAGAAAAATGAAATGTATTCTTGCTCCATCTTTTCCTGTTTCGTTTGGCCAGGCTTTGATTCTGGTATCAGTTTTCAGCTGGTAGCAAATTCCTGCCCTGACTACTTATCAGTTATTTGAGGAAAACATTTTACATCACGTGAAATTCAGCTTTAAATCAGAAATGACAGAATATAAGTTGTAGAATTTTTTTTTTATTTTAGAACAAGAAGTAATGTTCTGCAAGCATTTAGAATAGTGTGTGGCATTATTAGTGTGCTATAAATGTCAATTCTATGTATCTCATTTTTTTTTCTATTGTACCTTTGTGAACAATAGCTCCTACCAAAGGAGGACTAGGAACATGGAAAGATATTCACATGTAGCAAACTAAAGTTAGTTTTCTATCAACAGAGACCCAACACCCACTTGGAGCATGGAGAAGATTAGATGTAAAGGTAAGATCAAATTGAGTCATAATATATTGAGTATCTTAGCTCGGCATTTAAAGTAGCAAGTCTTCTGTACTTTTTCATAAATGTGAAGTCAGTATCTAATTGGTCTTTTTTTTTAATTTATTTTTTTATTGGTTGTTCAAAACATTATAAAGCTCTTGACATATCATATTTCATACATTAGATTCAAGTTGGTTATGAACTCCCAATTTTACCCCAAATACAGATTGCAGAATCACATCGGTTACACATCCACATTTTTACATAATGCCCTATTAGTAACTGTTGTATTCTGCTACCTTTCCTATCCTCTACTATCCCCCCTCCCTCCCCTCCCATCTTCTCTCTCTACCCCATCCACTGTAATTCATTTCTCTCCTTGTTTATTTTCCCATTCCCCTCACAACCTCTTATATGTAATTTTGTATAACAATGAGGGTGTCCCTCCATTACCATGCAATTTCCCTTTTCTCTCCCTTTCCCTCCCACCTCATGTATCTGTTTAATGTTAATCTTTTCTTCCTGCTCTTCCTCCCTGCTCTGTTCTTAGTTGCTCTCATTATATCAAAGAAGACATTTGGTATTTGTTTTTTAGGGATTGGCTAGCTTCACTAAGCATAATCTGCTCTAGTGCCATCCATTTCCCTGCAAATTCTATGATTTTGTCATTTTTTAGTGCTGCGTAATACTCCATGGTGTATAAATGCCACATTTTTTTTATCCATTCATCTATTGAAGGGCATCTGGGTTGGTTCCACAGTCTAGCAATTGTGAATTGTGCTGCTATGAACATCGATGTAGCAGTATCCCTGTAGTACGCTCTTTTAAGGTCTTCAGGGAATAATCCAAGAAGGGCAATAGCTGGGTCAAATGGTGGTTCCATTCCCAGCTTTCCCAGGAATCTCCATACTGCTTTCCAGATTGGCCGCACCAGTTTGCAGTCCCACCAGCAATGTACAAGAGTACCCTTTTCCCCACATCCTCTCCAGCACTTGTTGTTGTTTGACTTCATAATGGCTGCCAATCTTACTGGAGTGAGATGGTATCTTAGGGTGGTTTTGATTTGCATTTCTCTGACTGCTAGAGATGGTGAGCATTTTTTCATGTACTTGTTGATTGATTGTATGTCCTCCTCTGAGAAGTGTCTGTTCAGGTCTTTGGCCCATTTGTTGATTGGGTTATTTGTTTTCTTATTGTTTAATTTTTTGAGTTCTTTGTATACTCTGGATATTAGGGCTCTATCTGAAGTGTGAGGAGTAAAAATTTGTTCCCATGATGTAGGCTCCCTATTTACCTCTTTTATTGTTTCTCTTGCTGAGAGAAAACTTTTCAGTTTAAGTAAGTCCCATTTGTTGATTCTTGTTATCAACTTTTGTGCTATGGGTGTCCTATTAAGGAATTTGGAGCCCGACCCTACAATATGTAGATCGGAGCCAACTTTTTCTTCTATCAGACGCAGAGTCTCTGATTTGATATCAAGCTCCTTGATCCACTTTGAGTTAACTTTTGTGCATGGCGAGAGAAAGGGATTCAGTTTCATTTTGTTGCATATGGATTTCCAGTTTTTCCAGCACCATTTGTTGAAGATGCTATCCTCCCTCCATTGCATGCTTTTAGCTCCTTTATCAAATATAAGATAGTTGTAGCTTTGTGGATTAGTCTCTGTGTCCTCTATTCTGTACCATTGGTCCACCCGCCTGTTTTGGTACCAGTACCATGCTGTTTTTGTTACTATTGCTCTGTAATATAGTTTTAAGTCTGGTATCGCTATACCGCCTGATTCGCACTTCCTGCTTAGAATTGCTTTTGCTATTCTGGGTCTTTTATTTTTCCATATGAATTTCATGATTGCTTTATCCATTTCTACAAGAAATGCCGTTGGGATTTTGATTGGCATTGCATTAAACCTATAGAGAACTTTTGGTAATATCGCCATTTTGATGATGTTAGTTCTGCCTATCCATGAACAGGGTATATTTTTCCATCTTCTAAGATCTTCTTCTACTTCTCTTTTTAGGGTTTTGTAGTTTTCATTGTATAAATCTTTCACCTCTTTTGTTAGGTTGATTGTTTGTTTTTTTTGAGGATATTGTGAATGGAGTGTTTTTCCTCATTTCTGTTTCAGAAGTTTTGTCGCTGATATACAGAAATGCCTTTGATTTATGCGTGTTGATTTTATATCCTGCCACTTTGTTGAATTCATTTATTAGTTCTAGTAGTTTTTTTGTAGACCCTTTTGGGTCTTCTAGGTATAGAATCATGTCATCTGCAAATAGTGATAATTTAAGTTCTTCCTTTCCTATTTTTATGCCTTTAATTTCTTTCGTCTGTCTAATTGCTCTGGCCAGTGTTTCGAGAACTATATTGAATAGAAGTGGTGATAGAGGGCATCCCTGTCTTGTTCCAGATTTTAGGGGGAATGCCTTCAATTTTTCTCCATTCAGAATGATGCTAGCCTGAGGCTTAGCATAGATAGCTTTTACAATGTCGAGGTAAGTTCCTGTTATCCCTAGTTTTTCTAATGTTTTGAACATAAAGGGATGCTGTACTTTGTCGAATGCTTTTTTCTGCGTCTATTGAGATGATCATATGGTTCTTATTTTTAAGTCTATTGATGTGGTGAATAACATTTATTGATTTCCGTATATTGAACCATCCTTGCATCCCAGGGATGAATCCTACTTGATCATGGTGCACAATTTTTTTGATGTGCCTTTGTATCTGATTCGCCAGAATTTTATTGAGGATTTTTGCATCTAGGTTCATCAGAGATATTGGTCTGTAGTTTTCTTTCTTTGAGGTGTCTTTGTCTGGTTTCGGAATCAGGGTGATGTTGGCCTCATAGAATGAATTTGGCAGAGCTCCTTCTTTTTCTCTTTCCTGAAATAACTTGAAAAGTATTGGTATTAATTCTTCCTTAAAGGTTTTGTAAAACTCCTCTGTATACCCATCCGGTCCTGGGCTTTTCTTGGTTGGAAGTCTTTTGATTGCTTCTTCTATTTCATCTATTGATATTGGTCTGTTTAAGTTGTGAGTATCCTCCTGACTCAGTCTGGTCAAATCATATGACTTAAGGAATTTATCGATGTCTTCACTATCTTCTATTTTATTGGAATATAGGTTTTCAAAATAATTTCTAATTGTCTTCTGTATTTCTGTAGCGTCTGTTGTGATATTGCTTTTTTCATCCAGTATGTTAGTAATTTGAGTTCTCTCTCTTCTTCTCTTCGTTAGCATGGCTAAGGGTCTGTCGATCTTATTTATTTTTTCAAAGAACCAACTTTTAGTTTTGTTAATCTAATTGGTCTTAAATGCACATTGCTTCTATATTATATTGGCAGCTAACAGTGATGGGCTTTACATGTCCATAGCTCACTGGATTCCTCAGGAGACACAGCTTGGTAGACATTATTATTCCCATAATGCAAAGGGTGCTTTTCCCAGGTCACAGAGCTGGGTGCCTGGTAGCACCATGGTCTAAATGCAATGATTTAATGCTAGTGCCTATTTTCTTAGCCACAAACTAGTACCACAACAAATTGAGACAAACATTTTAAAGCATTTACTCACTTGTAAAAAATATGTTGCCTATCTGGGTTTTAGTATAGATTAAAAAAGAAATACAATCACAGCTTTGGTTAGGAGTTTTGGCCATGCTCAAGTTCATGTATGTCCCCCTTATAGCTAGAACCAGCCATCCATTTGGAAGTGAGCCTGAACCTCTTGTGGAGGTCCATCTCCTTATGACCTGAGAATCCTGGCTAAAGAGTCATGACAGTATAATAGATGTACAGAGCCAACAGTAGGTTCCCAGGGTGCTCAGAAACATTTCTGGAAAAATGAATCCTGTTTGAGATAAATGTTTAATACACATCCATTTATTGAACACTCTTAATTGTAGTCTAGCCCCTCAAAGGAGTCCTTGGAGAAGTTTCTCTAGTATTTTTAAATGATTATTGGTTTCTAGAGAGTTCTTCCCTCACAGGGCATTTTATCACCATCCCTGGAAAATGATAAATTATTGGGAGTCTTTGTGTTTTCTCCTTGTATCACCTTTCATCCAACCAAAATAAATGAAAATAATTGATTTTTTAATCCTTTTGTATATTCCCTCACCGATTAAAGGTGAAAACACTTTCTCCAGATAATTCTTTTTCAGTTTTTAAAAGTGCAACTTTAAAGGATTGAAGAAACAATTTGCCTTCCACAGAGCTGCAGAAAATTTTTTTCAGAGAAAACTTTATGGGAGCTTTCCATTGTAGCTGGTATAAACAAAGAACTCCATAAAGTAGCTGCTGGATGAATGAAAGCTGTAGTGGTCTGATGGTGTCTAGGGAGAAGAGTAGAGTTAGTCCTAAAACATCAGCATGTAGAGTGATGTTTCTCACTACTTCTTCCCAAACTGTGTTCATTGTAAATCAACAGAGCAATATCCCAACTCTAAACTACAGTCACTCTTATTCAGTGCTCACAACAAATAAAGCACTTTTTTCTGGGTCAGGGAAGGAATGTGTTCCCATCATAGCACAAAATACAGAATAAAGAAGAGGTACTACCAGGCTCTTCTTTGTGTCCCACAAAGATGTAAGGGACTGGGGGTGTACCACAGTGGTATTGCAGCATATGCTTGTTTAGCACGCATGATGTCTTGAGTTTGAGCCCAAGCACCAAAATAAATGAATAAATGAATAAATAAATAAAATGCTGTGAGCCTCAAACTCAATCTTACTTTTCCTGAGCACTCAAAATGTGCAGACATTTTATTTGTTCTCGATGTTGATTATTTTACTTAACCATAAATGTTATCTCCAGAAGACATTTTGATCATTCAATTATATATTCCTCATTGCATCTTGTCATTTTCCTTTATAGAATTAACAAAATGACTACATATTCATTTGAGGCTTATTTGATTATCAATTGTCTCCCACCCCAACATTGAGTGTTTAGGGTATTGAGTTTAGGGTATATGACTATTTTGTTTCTCACTGTATTACCAAGAGCCTCACACTGTGCCTGGTTCACAGTAGAGGTTCAAGAAATATTTGCTGAGCAAAGGAATAAGTTCTAGCATGGGAAGATTGTTTTACTCTTTGTTTTTAATTTTTTTTTTTTTAAATTGCCTTGGATGCTCCAGAAAACAATTAGGGCTGCTTACAAGTGTCACTACATTTCACTCCAAAAGCATTAACTGCAGAATTTACAATGCATTAAAGCAAAGTAAAAGTAAATAAATAACATTGACCCCCATTTGCCATGATGTTGGAGAGGATGATGATGATAAATATTATTATGGCAAATATTTACAAAGAACTTATTAGTAGCTATATTTTAAGGATTATATATAAAAAAACCTCATTTAATTCAATAATCCCATGAGGCAGGTATTATTGTTCTCACTGGAAAGATGAGAAAGTTGAGTTAAAGAGGGGTTACGTCACTTGTCTAAGGTCATACAGCTAGTACATGCTGAAGCTGGGATTCTGATGTAGGCAGTCTGGCTCCAGAGTTCATGCTGCCTTTTTAAAGATGAAGTCAAAGAAATAAAAATGTATGCATGTGTCAATAGAAGACAGAGATGGAGAATTTGGTGTCAGCTTGGAGGATCCTCCATTTTGAAATATGAATTTCATGTGGAATATGAAGAACAATAAGACATAAATTAACTTCTTTGCCAGAAGTGGAAATGAAGTTTAGATTGAGTACCTATTTTTTGATAATGGAAATTACACCTGTGAAAAATAAATGATAATGATGGACTGAAATAGGAAGGAAGGTTGAGATATTGGTCTTTATCCATTTTGTCTCCTCTTAAATCCTCTATTTTAGATTGAAAATATCAGAAGCACAAAAGAGAAACCACAGCATTATATAGGAAATAGCCATGATATAATTATAAGGCATTCTGGTCATGTACTTTTTTAATTTTAATAACTCTAATAACAAAGTAGAGAGAAAGATTTTTCTGGTCAACTGAAAATGCATTTAATAAACTACAACAGGATTGAAAGCAAATATTATTTTAGGGAAAAAATAAACTTTTAATCATGATTAAGTTCAGGAAGAACCATTCTAGGGCACCATTACCTCAAGTATTCAGTTGTATGCCCAAGCTATTGTAATACAAATGCAAGACACACTGACCTCTTTGCTACTGATTGGTTGATGGAAATCTCTAGGGAGATACCACAAACTAGCTTTCAGTAGACTCCACCAGGATGCCTTAGGAGAGGACAAGGTTCTTAGTTCTGGCTAATTAGACAGAATTTGGGTATAGAGAGTTCTAGCCATTTAACGACAGATTCAACTGCTCAACCTCAATAAGAAAATCCTGTACTCTTAATGATAAATGGTAAGATGCAGGCCTTATGGACTACCTCTCATTCTAATTCATCTTCCCCAAATAAATGTCCTAGGAGGAAAGAAACACACACAAGTGCATGCATGCGTGTGCGCGCGCGCGCACACACACACACACACACACACACACTCACATACAGAGACACACATACATGCACGCACATACCGAGAAGCTATTTGAATAATTACATCAGCTAAAGTGCACAACTGTTTGTTCTTTATATTATTTTCTGTTGTTTTTTTAATGACATCCTAAAACTCTGAAGATGATAGATAAGAGGCTTTTAAGCATTATTTCAAAATCTTTGGTCAGTCACTTTCATTTTGTAACATGAAATTTCTGTTAAAACAGCAATACATAAAAAATTGGATGGACTGCAAGGGTTTAAGATGAGATCAATGCAGGAAATGGAAATGCATTTCTACCAGGCAGCATTTACATAAAACATTTCTTTGAAACAAATCAGTGTTATTCACCTATTCACCCCACTTATATGTGAGAGGAGCGTTAAAAACAACCAAAAAAAATAGCACTTCTAATGGCAGAATTTCTTATAAGCATTCAATAAACATAGTGGTACAGAGGGAAAAGGTGCACCTTCTATCAGGGCTGGGATGTAAGGGTTCACTCTGATATCCTTCCCTGTCTCTCACCAAGTCTAAGACTCAGGACAAGGGAGAAACCAAAGCTAAATAAATAGAATGGGTTTATGAGCACAGTGTCAGGGGACATATACCAAAAAGGATTAAAATCTCTGAAAAGTAAGTGCAAATCACATTTGTATTTCAAAGACCATGCTAACTGGGAAATTTTACTCAATATCAAAGTGCAAATATTTTACTATTGAAACTGTCTTGAGTTTTTAAACTTCAAAATCCTTATAACTGGCTCAATATGCAAGAATATGGGTGCAGACACAGACAGCAGTCTTTTTGAAAATTAACTGATTCTTCCAAACGCTTAATCTCTTCCTGTAAAACATTTAGAAAACCACAATACCAAAGCAAGGAAAGGTGGCGAGGACATTGACTGGGTCATATTGGAGAACTGCTGGCATGAGTGTAGACCTAGCCCCTTGGAGTACTTCTGAGAGCTTGAAATTCACAATGGCAGGATTTCTCATGACTATGGGTTGCTCAAGGAAGTGTCAGGCTCTTTGAAAATACAGTTAAGACACATTAATATTTACCATCTCTACAAGTGCTCATACTGGTTGACAATACTTTACAAAAGACACTTCATTAAATTAAGTGTTATGATACAAGCGTGTCCATTCTGTAAACAGGAAATCTAATCTTTGTAAGGAAAATAAAAAAGGGGGACACAGAGACAAGAGGCAGAGGCAGGAAATCTTTACTGCACAATTATGTTTTTGATACAATGTTTTAAACTTCATATACTGCTTTTTTTCCAATAATAGATTCTCTAAATAGTATTTGAAATACTAATTAAAATCATCTGTAAATATTCAGTTAGTTATGATATGCCTTTTAAGACTTTTGAGTTGAAAGAGACAGAAAACAGTGTTGCTATGCCACAGAACTGATTCAAGTCACACTGTCTCAGGTAGCAAGAAACCATTCTGGAACATCTGGCTGTGGTTTTAAATACTTTTCCTTTAATAATAAGTATTCAAAATTGAAAGTTTTCTCTAGAAAGTGATAGGTTCACCTCCCTTAAAATTTTAAATGCATAACTTATAAGATAGTCATATATTTTGAGGATAGGTAAAATATGAATTATGAAGTTAGTATAAAAATAGATTGGCAAAAAAATGGCAGGGGGCCGTGGTCATAATTACCCCAGATATTAAAATATCATGTAAACTACTTATTATTAAAGTCATAAGCTAAAAATACATGACTTGACAGGTAGATCAATGAATAAATTAAAAACTTCAGAGAAATAAAAAACATACATGGTAATTTCACACATAAACATGTAATTCCTGAATTCAGTGGGAAAAAAAACATATTGCTCAAAAAGTAGTATTGAAAGTACTGACTAACCATCAGGATATAAAGAAAAATGAAACTTGTTTTTTCTATCTTCCTACTAATGCTAGATTTTAGATGAATTAAAGATTAAATATTTAAAAATGAAATGATGAAATTTTTAGAGTAAACTTATTGACATTTTAATATTCTCAATGTAGGACTTATATACACACATACACATATATAGAAATATATACATACATATATATGATATATATATATATATATATATATATTTGAAGAACATATATATATATATAAGCACATGTATTTATGAGTGTATATATACACACACACATACTTTCTAAAAATCTGAATGGCAAAAACTATCTTAAATAAAGTCAAAGGGTAAAGTAATAACAAATATCAAATTTCTTTGATGTAATAGAGTTCTTATGACTTAATTTCTTTAAAAGGCCACCAATGCAGTTGAAAATCTAGACAAAAAATATGAACGGAGTTCCAAAAAAAAGAAAGAAATATTAAAGTTCTTAATACATGAAAAGATATTCAACTTTAGTTTATATTGTTCTTATTCTTATTTAAACCACGCTATCTTAAACCTTTACCATTATATTATCTAGAAAAAAGAATCAATGGCCCTGTACTGACCAGTGTATTGGGACATAATTTGTCACTTGGCTGGTGTGTATGTGTGACTTAGGAAAAAGTACAGGAGTAAAGTTTTGCAAAATTTATCAAAGTGAAATATGCTTGTATTATTTTGCCTAGCAAGTCTAGCTCATTATGGTTTGGATATGAGATGTCCTGCAAAAGCTCAGGTGTGAGACAATGCAAGAAGGTTTAAAGGAGAAATGATTGGCTATGAGAGCCTTAACCCAATCAGTGAATTAATCCCCCAATGGCATTAACTGAGTAGTAACTGAAGACAGGAGGGTATGGTTGGAGAAGGTAGGTCCCTGGGAGTGTGCCTTTGGGGTATATATTTTGTATCTGGCAAGGGGAGTCTCTCTCTCTCTCTCTCTCTCTCTCTACTCTCTGATCATAATGTGAGCAGTTTCCCTCTGCCACATTCTTCTTCAATGATGTTCAGCCTCATCTTGAGCCCTGAGGAATGGAGTTGGTTATCTATGGATTGAGATCTCTGAACCCATGAGCCCTCAAAAAAAACTCTCCTTTCTCTACAATTGTTTTGATCAGATCTTTTAGTCACAGCAGTGAAAAAGCTGACGAAAACAAGCACACACACACACACACATATTTTTCATATAGATATGTTCACATCAATGTGGAAAAAGGTAAAAACATCAATTTTCATTTTGATGCTATTTGTAATAGTAGGGATTGAAGGAAATAATCTGGATGTTTATAAATAAGAAACTACTTGAACACTTATAAAATGTAGAGAAAAAACAAAAAGATACAGACATGATATTCCTAATATATTTTGCAAAGTGATTTTTTTAGAAAATATACACAATTGAAAGAATTACTTTGTTTCACATAAAATTAAGCGATTATTTTAAATAAATGGAAATAAACAGTAAATGATGAAAAACATGACAAATGCAACGGAAAATGTTTAGTATTCTTTATATAGAAAGTACTCAAACTAATAAGATTAGATCAAAGTCATTTAAAAAATGTATCTGGATAGAACTTAATTTAAGTAGCTTCAAATCAAATCTAACCTGACCACATCAATTCCATCAGGTCTTTATCAGTTTGATGGACTCAGGGTCCTCTCCACTATGCAAATGTGTCCAAAGACATTGGCCTAGTTCTAATTAGTGCACTTCTTCTCTCCTTATCTTTAATGCTCAATTAAAATGGTGGCTCCCCTATATTTCTTTCTCTCCTTTATGTAGAATTGGTCAATTCTCTTTTTGCTCTTATTCTATCCCCTTTGTTATACCTCTTCCATTCCCTCAGATTGAAAATAAATTTTGAGGTCTACCTTGCATTCAAAGTCAAAATATTTAATGAATGAAAAAAAAAACTAATTCAAATGTATGCAAGTGTAAAGGATATTGAACTATCATAAGAGAAACTAGGCTGTTAATCATATAATATTTTGTGCTTTTGAACACAGAACTACATTGGGTCATTAAGATTTTATTATTTATTTATTTTTGGTCTTACTGTAGGATGACTGGCGTTCTTTTTCATCTCAGTAGATATTGCTCTCTGTTAGGTCTTTGAGAATTGCAGCTCCTTTGCAACCACAAAAAGAATTCTAGTCTTTTGAATTAGGTACCTATGATAACCAATTTTCTAAATGGTACTGTTCAACATTAAAAATAGTATTAATAGCAAGACATTTTTTTCTCCAGCATTGCAGGAATTCAAGGAAACAGAATGCATCAACAGGTCCTACTCAGTTTCCAGACCTTCCTTGGCCCATTCAATGAAAGGATGCCATACAGTTGAAGAACAGGTGGAAAGAATGTGGGTCTGTCATTTTTCTAACTGGGGCTTTTCAATAATGTGCCTTTTTTTCCCCCCAGACTTCCTTGTTCAACTTTATGTGCAATTCAGAAAAGCAAAAGAACATCATTATATAGCTTATTTTTTTAAAGAAAAATTGTTTCTCGAAGGGAAGTTTCTACCAATTGGTTATTTTCTGATAAAACAAAAGAATCGCTTTATTAGAACATCAGTATAAAAACCAAGTGCATGGTGTTCTGAAAGTAATGGCCAATTATTTCCACTCTTCTGAAAACTGGAATGAGGGTTGAAGTGGTCAACTTAAGGAGAAGGGCTTTGTACAGACTAAAGGAAGGAACCATTTAACCCCATATGAATATTAATATTCAGAAAATAAGAAAGAAAGTTTGTCATCCGCATTGAGAAGAGAGGGTATTGGATTTTTTGCTGATTGTTTTCCCTGTATTGTAAGTCCTCTCCAACCAAGAAGAGAACTTATAACAGCATGAAGTTAGCAACTAGATAACACTTAGTATTTACCATATTTTTTTCCCTGTATTGTAAGTCCTCTCCAACCAAGAAGAGAACTTATAACAGCATGAAGTTAGCAACTAGATAACACTTAGTATTTACCATGAGTCTTCCAAGAGATTTTAGTTTTTAATTTATTTTATCCATAGCCACCATTGCAGTGTTACTGCACAAAGGCTAAACAGGTTTTCTCTATTGTACCAGTGAAGAAATTGAGACACGGAGAATGTAAGTAACTTCCTTAAAGTCATTCATCTAATAAGTGGCCTAACTAAATCTTAGGATCAATCAGTCCTTTTTACTAGATCTGAATTAGAGCAATTTACATATATACTATAAACCTTAGCCTCCTTATCACAAAAATGGAACAGTGCCTTAATTTCCAAAGGTGTTTTGAAAAATAAATGGAATAAATCCATTAAAAAAAGAAAGAAAGAAAGGAAAGGAAAGGAATAAAATTTTCACTGATAGAATTGAAGACAAAATACAAAATATTCCTGCTGTCATTAACAATATATTTTTGGAGATATTAGTGTGAAAAGATAAAAATGAAGTAATCATATAGAAAGAATAACAAGAAAAACATTCTGTAGGCAGATAATAGACAGAAAACAAATATGCAGAAAATAGGAAATAACAAAAACCTGAAATTAAAGAAGGAACTCTAAAGACAGAAATTATTTTTTCTTCAGAAGCCAACAGAGTATAAAATAATTCTACCTAATCCAGGATGAATTAATTTCTGTGCCAAACCTGAATGAGGCAGCAAGAGATTAACAATGCAAGTGAAAGACTTTGATGAAAAATTTCTGAATGAACACGTAGCAAAGGTCAAGGGTAAAGATCTTAGTGCTATTGATAAAGGACTTCATTAAAGCACAAGGGAAAAAAGGTACAAATATTTATTGAAGCAACAGATCAAGCCAACATAAAGGTTAATTAATCCATTCCCCTGATGGTACAGGGTACTACAACCCTATGCACTACAATGACAGACTTGCAGAGAAATTCTGGAAAAGAGGATCCTTCGAGAAGACTAGAGCTGTGTTTGCAAATGATTTAAATTGGAAAAAAAAAAGTATGTCTAATTGCTAGTTGTAGAATTGGTTGTCACAACCAACAGGATGTTGGTGTTCCAGTACATTTATTTTATATTCTTTTTGCTTCTTTTAATTTCCATATCCCATTACTTTTTTAGAAAAATTTAATCTGGAGAAGGGAGCAATGAAATATAGAAGCCAGAATGAAAAATTATTTAAGTTTTATGGGAATGAAAAGCAGTCTTTCACTTTTGAACACTGCTCTCTACCCAAAATATAGCTTTTGAGTCATAACTTAAAATTTACAAAGAGGAACATGGTATGAGAAATATTTCCACGTGGAATCATAGTGGATGGTCTCTGCATTCACTTGACAAGCATCTACTAACTGAGTGCATTAGTAAGAGAGAATTAAGACAGCATTAAGAAATCACACTAATTTTTCTCAACTATTTTTAATTAAGTTTAGTGTCTATGTTCTAATGCCAGGTATTGGAGGAGATACAAGGATAAAAAAAAGTATAATTCTGCAATCCAGTGGGATGAGGTGAGTATACATCACTTGTTAAACAAGGTTGCTTATCACAAATGGACATACAGTATAGGAGAAAACAATTCAATGTGGAAACATAAGAATGATGGGCAGGGGAATTAGAAAAATCTGCCTGAAAGTGTAGCATTTATAATTAAGCACTTTTTTTTTTTTCTGGAAAATGAGGACAGAAGAAGATCCTGTGACTTCTGAACTGGAAGCACAAAGGTATTTTGAGAAATTGTTACAAGAAGGTTGAGATGACACA
This sequence comes from Marmota monax, assembly GCF_021218885.2. Taxonomy (NCBI): domain Eukaryota; kingdom Metazoa; phylum Chordata; class Mammalia; order Rodentia; family Sciuridae; genus Marmota; species Marmota monax. The sequence continues at coordinate 4,383,652 of NW_026695228.1, read as the reverse complement.
AAAGTTTTGCAGTTGTTCTAATAACACTCTGCATTTAGATGGCTATTTAGTTCTATGAAAAGTATGATCAGTGTTTATGAATCTGGGAGTCACCTCCGCAAAGTCCTGGTAAATATTTATCTGATGCCATACTTTTTCCAATTGTCCCAGAAAATGGATGAACATCAACATGGACACTTAGAATTTATTGAATACCAATCTAGAATGACATGCAGCAATTATGCATAATGCTCAAAACGGAAGAGAACCCATGAAGGAGGTAGAGTTTATATAGCTTGTCCAGATAATTCCCATTGATGGTTGTAGATCATAGAACTCAACCATCAAAGTGAAATCATATTCCCAGACTAGAAAGTGGATATCAATTTTGAAGTGATTCTGATGATGCTTTATAGATACTATTAATAATGCTAGTGACACATACCATATCCATTTCTGAAGCTGTACAAAATCTCTCAGTTAATTCTAGGAACACTTTTGTAAAGGAGATATTGTTGTCAATTACTAGAGCCATTCGATCCCAGGAAGAACATGGCAACAGGCTAAATAATATGTCCAAGTTCAAAACTGAAGAAGAGACAACATCAAAATTCAAGCCAGGATTCATCTTCCTCCAAAGGCAAAATGGCATTCTCTATGGTTTGTTCTCCAATCAATTAAATTCACAGAGGAAAAAGAGGATCTCGGTCATAAAGTTTTCATAGAAAATATAGCACAAGGGCTGGGGATGTGGCTCAAGCGGTAGCACGCTCGACTGGCATGCGTGCGGCCCGGGTTCGATCCTCAGCACCACATACAAACAAAGATGTTGTGTCCGCCAATAACTAAAAAATAAATATTTAAAAAAATTCTCTCTGTCTCTCTCTCTCTTTTAAAAAAAAAAGAAAATATAGCACAAGCTGGATGGGTATTGCTCTTTTCTTTAACATTATCATCAAAGATGAACAATGCTTGTTTGGGGGATGAGAGAAATAGAGGCGTTGTCAAAAGGTGTAGACAATCATGTCTTTTCAAAATAAATTATGTGAGAAATCTCATCTTACATTCTTTTATGTATTACATGGATTCATCCAGATAAAATTATAATTAGTTACTAAGGATGACGAGGTAAGTACTTTCCCTATTGCTGTTTCAAATTGGTTGAACATATATTTAGCTTAAAGAAATTCACCATGGTGTGATTCTATAAAAGGAGATTTTACCATTTCTGAAAACAAACCAAAAAAAATATTTTATGTGAATAATAATAGCAGATATTATACATTTAATTGTGCATCAGTGTTTAAATTCTTGTTTCTCATTTATCAGTTATCATTTACTATAACCAGTAAGCCTGGAAGCTCATCTTTAAGATGCTCCATATGATGAAATGCACTCAGAGTCCAGCTACAAGATGGGCACTTCTGAAATGAGCAGTGACCAAAAGAAGCAAAACAGAATAGCCCTTAAGACAACAACTCCTGAGTGATGTCTGTGGTTGGCTTTCTGGCTCTTAGACATTAAACTCTCCCCCAATTCTGGCAGATTCACATGCACCCACAAATTCACACAGTTTCAATTTCACAATGCCAGCACATACATATTCCGATAAAACATACTACTTTAATAACATGTTCACATAGTCTCTCAAACAGTGTCATTTGCTAATCAAAATGATAGTGCAAATGCAAACAATCTACTCATATAAAATTACCTGGAAGCTTGTTTGCACAAAAATAATCCTATAATTCATTGAATTCTGTTTCTTAATTCTTCGATTTAAATTAGGTTTTTAGGACATACCTGGTCTTTCAAAATAAGATTTTTTTTTTTAATAAGAGGATCTTTTAAACTTCATCTTTATCCTATTTTTGTTAGTCTTTTCTAATATTCAGAAGAAAGACTTGAATTATACTGTATATCAGCAATTTTCAAGGTTTGTTTCATTTTTTTTTATTTTTGTCTTAGGGCCTATATTTGTTCTCAAAAATTATGCAGGCCCCACAAAACTTTGTATATAGATAGTCTTAATATATAGTATCTATCAAGATTCACCATTTGAAAAATAAATCTGAGACATTTTTAGATGCCCTTACTAAATTTTAAAGTAATAGACCAATTACATGTTAACATCAATATTTTTATATTTAAATTATTTTCAAAAACAAAATCATTATTAGAATGGCTTCACTCCATATTTTCGAAAATCTCTACAATTCCTGGCTTAGTAGAAAACAGATTCATACATCTGCTTCTATATTTCCCCCTTTACTATAATGCAAATCATGTAGTCACCAGGACGCTCCACTCTATAGGTGTCAGAGAATCAGAATAAAAAAGGCAAATGATGTATTAAAGTTACTATGAAGATGTTTTTGATCTTGAAGACTGCTAGAAAAGATTTCAGGGACTTCCAAGAGTCTCTGGAACACCATTCAGCTGACAGTCTCCATGCTATTTTAAAGTGGTTGCATATAAAAATAGGCTATTATTATTATTATTATTGTATTTAATTGATTTTAATTTTTAAAATACACAACAGCAGAATGCATTACAATTCTTATTACACATATAGAGCACTTTTTTTCATATTTTTGTATATAAAGTATGTTCACACCAATTCATGAATTTATAGATGTACTTTTTCTTTTCTTTTTTTGCATTACAATTCTTATTACACATGTATAACACAATTTTTCATATCTCTGTATACAAAGTAAGTTGACACCCAATTTGTATCTTCATACATGTACTTTAGATAATGATGTCCATCACATTCCACTGACCTTGCTAATCCCCTGCCCCCTCCATTTCCCTCCCACCCTAGGTTAGTTTTAATATTTGACTTCAATGCTTGTGTATTTTAAGATGTTTTTATGTTTAAACCCAAGTTTCACATACATACATACACACACATGTATTCACCATTATTTTTTTAGTGCATTTTAATTATACAAAATAATGGGGTTCGTTGTGGCATATTTGTACGTGCACATAACATATTTAGATCATATCCAATTTTGATTATTTTGGATGCACTTTTATCAAGGTATAATGTGATTAGCTAACTCATACTATCAAACAGTGATGTGCTCACTCACGGAATATCTAATTACAATTTTGTCTTCCACTGCAAAAGTCTTACTGAAAGTTAAACTGTGTATGTCTTTACCAAGAAACCCTGTTATAGGGCTGGAGATATAGCTCAGTGGCAGAGTTCATGCTTAGCATGTAGGAGGCCCTGGGTTTGATCCCCACAGCACCAACAAAACAAATGAAGCCAGTCTGTTACACTCCTTAATTAAAAGTGTCTTTAGTATTTCCATTTCCAGTGAACTAGGGAGTTTGAGGAATTTTATATTTATGTTTGAATTCTCCCACAAACTATACTGAGGAATTCAGTTTACTTAAGAGTATATTTTACAGATGAGACTTGAAAGCTCAAAATATTAATGAAAACAAACAGATCACCGATCTATTTTGGTTTCATCAGAAGCAGACCTGGAAACAAGAATGCTTGGAAACTGAATTATTAGGATGTAGTTCCAGGAAAAGCCAGTAGGGGAAGAGAAAATTAGGTTCATGGAGTGAAGGTATCAGGCAAGGGGACAGAGGTAAGAAGAGTTCCATAAAGGCTCACTGCTGAGTCCTTCAAGGGAGCTATGGAGATGGTGTAGATGACACACAGGTTGCCTTTACTGGGAATCAAAGAACTGAAATACCGCTACTTTAACCCTAACAGTCATTGTTTATGGGCTGGCCCAACCAGAGGGACACAAATTGCTAGGTCTTTGTCAATGTCATTGCTCCTCAGCAAAACAGGCTCCTGCAGGCTGAGTGCAGTATATCTAAAGACAACGATGCAGACGCTGTCTAATGGAAGTTGATCAGCACCCTGGGAACACTAACGTCTGTTCTAATAACAAACAACTAGAAATCAACTTATATTGCTGAGCTGTTTTTCTTTAGGGTGTCTCTGTGACTCAACTATTATAACAATTTGATAGAAATCTCTAGTTCCAAATAGGTCTCATTTGTAGATCAAGAGAAAACTGTTGTGGTTTTATATGTACAGCCCCCGAATCTTCCACAGGGATAATACACTTGTGTCAAGGAACACGTTTTTAAAAATTTACTTACATTTTAGCTTTCTTTCCTTTTTTTTTTTTTGTTTTTAAGGAAAATATCACTTACTGAATTCATAAATAAATCTTTAACCTTTCTTCAATCTTGATTTCTAAATATTGATAAATGCAAAATGCAATCCACATAAACAAAGGCTGTTGAAGGCCTCAGTTTTGGGAGTTTTTATATGTTTGTTTTAATGGTACTGGCAATTGAATACAGGAGTGCTTTAACACTGAGATTCATCCACAAATCTTTATTTTTTTAATCTTGAGTCAGAGTCTCACTAAGTTGCTGAGACTGGCTTTGAACTGACAATCCTCCTGCCTAAGCGTCCCAAGTCACTGGGATTATAGGTGTACATCACCATACCCAGACATTTTTTTTTATTTAATCACTTGAAATATAACAATCCTTGTTAAAACATAGTAATGAGTATCAATGTTTCCTCCCCCCAGTATTTTAAATTCATGTCTCAAAACTAAGATCCCATAAGGAACTCAACCATTTGAAGCTTTAAGACACTGATTATTTCATAGGGCAGTAAATTGAGATGGGAACACCATTAATACTTTAAGTAAAATCATCTAAAACTTTCAGTTGATATCAACTTAAACCTTATAGGTTTTTCCAAAATCTAACACTTCTTCAATCATCAGAATTATTGAGAGCAAGTGTTAATGTTGAGACCTAAAGAAATACAATTTGCATGGAATTTAGATTTACAACTGGTATACTTTTCCTGGCATATTTTATATAATAGATGGTTTAAGTTAATGAGTTATTTATTTGAATTAAAAATACACTCATCAGGGAAACGTATATCAAAACTACACTAAGATTTCATCTCATTCCAGTCAGAGTGGCAATTACAAAAAATATAAATAATAATCAATGTTGGCGAAGAAGTGGGGGAGAAAAGGTACACTCATGCATTGTTGGTGGGACTGTGAATTTGTATAATCATTCCAGAAAACAGTATGGAGATTCCTCAAAAAACTAGGAATGGAACTACCATATGACCCAGCTCATCCAAAAGGACTAAAATCATCATAGTATACTGATACAGCCACATCAATATTTATAACAGCATAATTCACAATAACCAAATTATGGAACCAGCCCTGATGCCTATCAATAGATGAACAGATTAAGAAAATGTGGTTTATATACACAATGAAGTTCTACTCAGCCATAAAGAATAAAATTATGCATTTGCCAGTAAATGCATGGAACTGGAGAACATCATGCTATGTGAACTAGCCAGACTCAGAAAGTTAATGTCTAATGTCAAATGTTTTCTCTCATATGTGGAAACTAGAGCAAAGTAATGAGAAAAAAGGAGGTGGAGATTGGATATCAAAGATGTAGGGAAGTTTAGTGGAGTAGAAGAAATTTGAGAAGGAGTGACAGGAAAAGAGAGGAAATGTGAAATGAATTTAGCAAAATTACATTATGTGCATATATAAATATATTACCATGGATTTCACCTTTATGTATATTTATAAGGCATCAATCAAAAATAATAAATAAATGAGTGAAAGGAAGATCAGTAGAGAAAGGAAAATGGGAATAAGGAGGGGAAGAGAGTGGGGGCAGGAAAATGGGGACTGAAATGAAATAAATCAAATTCCATGAATTTGTGATTTTTGTCAAAATGAATCCAACTATTATGTGTAACTATAATTCACTAATAAAAGAAATTAAAAATGATGTGCTCTGAGGCCTAAGGACCATTCCCCCTTTATAAAAGCTCTCTATGAATGCTTAATTGTTTTCTAGTATAATTGTTTCTCTAGTATATCCTTATGAGAAGGTATAAAGAAACTAAGTTGAAATATTTAACAAGATAGAGTTTTTCCTGTTTATCATACAAGTAATACAAAGCAACTCATGAAATAGGTAAAAAGTAAAAGAAACTATGAGAGTTTTCCAGAGGCAGTTCATATGCATAGTATAAACCATTAAGAATAGTGTGGATTAGGGCTGGGGTTGTGGCTCAGTGGTAGAGTGCTCGCCTAGCATGCACGAGGCACTGGGTTCAATCCTCAGCACCACATAAATGCAAAATAAAGATATTGTGTCCACCTCATTAAAAAAAAGAATAACATGGGTGAAAGTAAAAGTAAAGTAAAGTAAAAGGTAAAACAAGTTCAGTGCTGATGTGTGAGTTTTCTGTTGCCCCTATAACAGATCGTTAAAAACTTCAAGTCATAAAACAAAATGGGTTTCATATCTGGGGAGAATACAATTCCTTGCTCATCTCAGCTTCTCAGGGCTCCCATACCCCTCCAACCCCAAGGAGGTGGAACAAGTCTTTTTTCACATTGTATCATTCTCATGTCTTCTACCTTTCTCTTCACTTTCAAGGTTGTGTGTGACTTACCAGGTAATCCGGGATAATTTCCCTGTTTTTCCATCTATTAGCAATATTAATTTCAGTTGAAACCTTAATACCTATTTTCCATATAAACTATTTTACAGTTTTAGGGGTTAAGAATAATGGATCTTTGAGAGGCCTACTATTATTCTGCCTACTACAAATATTTACGTACTTATTTTTTCAAATAATTATTAGTAATATTTTGTGCCAAGGATTGGTTTAGATGCCTGAAACAAAGGGCAAGGTGCAGTACTTGTATCTAAAGGGACTGAAGAGTCTTGTTGGAAAGAAAAGAAAAACAAAAGGAGAGATAAACATCAAAGATCTTTCTTAGAAAAATTTACACTCTACTGGGTCAAATGTGTCTTTGAAATATGAGAAATCTAAAAAAAAGAACATACATATGCAAATGTCCTATGACATGTTTCTTTTTGTACTGAAAAAATGATTAAAATAATAGTAAATTAATTGATTCATCATTCATGAACTTAAAGACATGAGAAATCTGAGGAAGCAGATAATAAGATAAACAAATAATAGCTGGTTCCGGCTTGCCTAATGAGTGTTTTCATTTATATTCCTTTTAAAATATCTCCTTCAGTTTTGTAGACTTTCATTCTAAAGACTTACATCATATACATGGTTTTGTGTGGTAAGGCAGGCTTTTTGGCAGTTACTGGGAGAGAATGGCAAGTATTCAATGCAGAATACTATCCATTTCTTTAGAAATTGGCTAGAATTTATTTCAAATCAAACCTATTAGATGAGATCATAGATTTGGAAATGTACTAAACACTTAATTATTCTGTTTGGTCTCCCTAGTTGGTATCTTAATTGGTCTGCAGCCCCTCAACCCTCTTTGCTTCTTAATAAGACTTATTCAGATAGATACTAAATGGTTTTATTGCTCATTAGTGATGCTAATTGAAGGCAAAGCCAACATGGTCTTAGTGATAAAATTAAGGCCCTATCATTTATTTGATAAGTTTTTACTGTAAAGTCTTTAATTCAGAAATTTTGGCAGACTTGAATGGTGTTACTCTTTTAGAAATAATGTTTGAAGATTATTCATGATTTTGAAGATTTATCGAAAACTTCCTCATCTCTTTTCCCCATTGCATCAATTTACAAGTACTTTAAATTATTAGATCCTGCAACAAAATGACATCCTAGAAGAATTCTGCTGCTACTCATGGTGCTTGATGCATAATAATAGAAAAGATATGTTCAGCAAAGCATTAATAAGGTCCTACTGATAAGAACTACAAATTCTATATAATATTACAATAGGGAGCAGGGCAGTGTGGAATTTCCTCTAGGCAAGAAGCAAACATTATTCCAAAAGGGACAAAAGAATAGACCAGGAAACTCTCTTTTCTATTTATTCTCTTGATAGCCACTTTTTCAAAATGAAAAAGAAGAAAAACAAAGTGAAAGTGTAGCTCAATGACAGTACCAGTGGCAAAAAGTTAAGATACAGACAGGATTTCAATGTAATTAGGCAAGACCATTGCCAGGAAAACAAAATTTTTCATTGCACTGGACCAGAATGAGTTCTTTAAAGAGATAATGATTAGGCCAGCAGAATAACACCTTGCAAAGCAAGCAGTCTTGGAAACATGCTTCCAAAAACTAACTGGAATATTGCTCATTTAAGTTTCGTGCTCTTCTGAACATTTAAAGTGCTCTTTTTCTCTCTTCTCATTTCTTGCTATTTAGATAGATATGTGTGTGTACAGGATTTTTTTTGAAAAAATTAAGAAAATATGGATTGACATCCCTCAAGGTTTTCCTCCATGTTAGCTGCATGTTTGTTCAGCTGGAGATATGCACACCTCCCCCACACACACCCTCGGGAAGCTCATTGTAAGAAAATACAAGTATGAAGGGCATTCACTTCATGGAATTGTACCCTCCAAAGAACATTTATTGAAGGCGTACACTGAGCTAAGCACAAAGCCCATAAATCTACAAAACATGGAAATGATCATGGTTTGGAAAAGTCAGAATCAGGGAAGATTAAAAAAAGTTACTTCACTATCGTTGACACTTTTTAACCTGCTCCTATGATTAGAATTTCAGGAGCATCAGTGTGTGAGATTAAGTCATGTAGTCTCAAGAATTATTGAAAAACCTTCCCATATTATAATCAGAAGCCTCCAATTACTCAGCTAAAGATCACTTGCACTTTACTTCACCCAACCACAGGCATGCACGAGTTCATATTTAACAAAGACCACACTTCAACAGTTACCTTTGCGGTAATAGTAATTCCCTATGTCTGGACATCTTTGCTAGCACTGTGACTGCTTTACATCCCTTGAATTTTCATCAACCATCCACTTCTTTATGTCAACTCTACTAAAACCAGTCATGCCACTACTGTTTTTTTTTTTTTTTGTCTTTTTTCATGTTTCTTGTTAACTGCAACCTTCATCAACCCAAAGCCATGAATACAGGATACTCTAGTCCAGGAAATTCACTTCGCTCCTTTAGCTGGGTCTCCCTTCCTCTAGACCAAAAGTTCTGAGTCAAAAAGGGATTCTCCAATGTAATTATTAAAACTCAACTTTAATTTCCATTCTCTAAAAGCAGAGTCTAGGACAAAGTAGCTCAATTAGGAGCTGAAACCAGAATATGGATATGATGGAAAAGAGAAAGAAAGGCAGGGAAGAAAGATAAGTCAAGAAAGAATGCCTTCATCAGTATATTGCTACTATGGGTAAGAGCCCAAGGAACTATGGAGATCATGACTCAGACTTGACCATCAAAAGGAGGATAGGCTGGATGTCATCCACTGATTCCCACTGATGGAAGGTTTCCCCAAAGTCTACAGAAGACCTGGGGTGGTTGAGTGGACATTTCTAGATTTTTCGTGAGAAGTAAAAGCAAAAATATTAGGTATGAAGCCAAGGTAAAATGCTTTAAGGACACACAAAGACTGTCTTCGCTAAAGCTGAAATCACAATAGCATGGGGCACAAAATCTATTTCAATTATTTCTAGTCTCCTGAAGATGAATCTTTGTCCCCTTTATATCTAGAGTCCTAGATGTTTACCTTCACAAAACCATATGTGGCTCCACAGGAAGGTTGAGATCAAAGGTTGATTGACCAGATATGTTTTCATAGAATTCACACTGATTCAATAATGTCACTAGCCATAGAGTTTTCTGGCTGCTCTATGAAGTTCATTAATATTCTAATTGTGCTTTCTCCACCATAAAAAGGAATTATTGGTTTGATACACAGAAATCATCTAGAAGGCATCACTAACATAAATATGAGAGGTATGACAAAAAGTTGCACTTAAATATTACCAAAGTCCCTTTACTGAGGAGAAATCCAAAATGATATCTGATTGGGGATTGTAGTGTTTACAAAGTATGTTATACAAATGAGATTTTAGTTTCACAAAGATGAAATACTTAAAGTTGGATACTGTTTCACCTGAGCAAGACAGTAAGGATTTTTTTTTTTGCCTAAATAAACCAAAGTATTTTTCTATTTATTACCTGCCTCTCAACATTAGGTGCATCTGTGGACTTAATAGACTGGCATAACTGAAGACACACAAATTAGGACTTTCTTCAACATTTCCAACTCCTAAAAATTCTGAGTGAATGTGAGGCATGGTAGTGCGTGCCTATAATTATTCCCAGCAATTCAGGAGGCTGAGGCAGGAGGATCACATGTTCAAAGCCAGCCTCAGAAATTTAGTGAGGCCCGAAGCAACTTAGCAAGACCCTTTCTCTAAGTAAAATATGAAAAAGGTCTGGGAATGTTATTTAGTGATTAAACATCCCTGGGTTCAATACTTGGTATCCCTCCCAAAAGAAAATTATAATTGAAAAACCAATTACTCAAATGTTCATATTTTTCAATATCCTTTTCAATATAAGTAGCATTTAAATAAGTTGTGAATATTTTATTCTGGGAGGAATTTTACATTTAAACAAATATTTCTTCTCTCTTTTTTTAAAATTATCGTATTATAAATATATTTCCTTGCATGCTCTCATAAAGTATATGCATATATATAAATATATATATATATATATATATATATATTAAATGTAATACACACACACATATATATACATCTACAATTCCATTTTTATTTGCATCAACACAAAATAGTAAAATTACTATGGTCAAGCATCAGAAGGCACATGAGTTTTATTTTATTTATTATAAAAAAACATGTTCTCTAGTACTTCAATATTTGTTTAAATTTCTGTTGGTAACAGATGTGTTAAATTTGAAAAGGTCCTATAATGGTAAGCTTCCTCTCAAACCTTCCCTACCTCTTGGGGTTAATTGGGATGAGAAACAATTATCTAAAAATGAGAAAGTCCTATCAGAAGTGGATTATTCCATTTTCTTCAGGAAACATTCTTTTACTGATAGGAACATGTGCTTACAGGCAAACATCTAGTCTGAGAGCACACCATGATTTATTTTTCTATAAGCCAGGCTGCATGTTCTGTTCATCAATACATGTCCTTACATGTGGAAGCCTTTTCCGCATGGTGCATTGCTGTGCTCCAGGGGCTCTTTGAAAGTGAGCCTTTCAAGTTCATGCCCTACAGATCCCTGAAGTGTCTGGGAACTTACCCTTTGCTTTTGCCAGATATTTGAAATTGGAACGCTTTGGGGCTGCACAACATTGCTGTGTGATTCATTACAGGACAAAGAAATGTCTGGGGTTAGGCAGGCAAGCAACTAATGATCCTTCATTTTTGTCCAGAAAGCATCAAGATCGATATGTAGGACATGCAACATTTATGGAACACTGTGTTTTCTTTTTTTTTTCTCTAGGGGAGGGAGAATATACTGGATGATCTTTTTCTGCAGATGGCAACAACACTCAAATGATTGACACTGTTTAACACCTGCCTCTATAGCCTCTCCTTCTTACCTGCTCATAGCAACACTGGTGCCTGATTTTGTTAACTTCCTGTATCAACTACGCTCCTACTCAAAGTTTGATTTCTGGCATTGATATTTAGCTTCACTATTCCAGGTAATGAAAACCTAGGAATAACATTATAATCTAAAGTAAACAAGGTGGGTTTGGGGAGATGCTAAGAGGCATTAATGATTCATGTTATACTCATTAAAATTAGATATTTTATGAATAAATTTGAGGAGTCCAGAGGGAAAGCAAGATCCAAAAGAAGGTATATATAAAATTCCCTCCTAGCTCACATTATCTATCAGGAATGAAAACTCCATATCAACATGAATCATGTTTAAAGAGAAAGTTATTTTCATGATGATTCAAATAAAAATGGTGCCAGCAACATAAATGTGGTCAATGTTTTATGTCCTTGCAAATGTCCTTAACTATGAAATGTTAGGATTTGAAATTCAAAGACAATGGCACAGTGATGCACCCCTGTAATCCTAGTGGCTCAGGAGGCTGAGGCAGGATGATTGCAAGTTCAAAGCCAGCCTTGCCAACATAGCAAGGTCCTAAGCAATTTTGGGAGACCCTGTTTCAAAATAAAATATAAAAAGGGTTGGGGATGCAGCTCAGTGTTTAAGTGCCCCTGGGTTCAATCCTGGGTACCAAGAAAATAAAGAGAAAGAAAGAAAGAAAGAAAGAAACAAAGAGACAAAGAAAAGAAGAAGAAGAAATTAATTAAAGGCAAAATGTCAAAGTTTTGGGTTGAAGTAGTTATTTTTCTCTTTATTTTATAAAAATGGCACCCTAGGAAATTTGAAAACTATATGTTCATCTCAGGAAAATAATTAGCTTCACATATCCTGGGGGAATAATCATTATTTTCTTGAGCAACAGACATAAAAATGGCATTGTATTTGCTCAATAGCACATGCAGTATTTCCCCAATACCTTCATAAATGGAGAGGTCAGCAAGGGAATATGGTACCCATTGCTTGGTACTTGCTTCGAGTAAGATTAAAAGCAGAGCTTTTAAAAAGAACCTAACTTATTTTGCATGTAATCTTTTTGACACCAGACTTGGTGCCTGAGAATCTCAGGCCATTACTGGATCACTGTGGGTCCTCATTTACTCGGTCTTAAAGTCCTACATCAAAATCATCAATGTGCAGTTCTGAAAAATCATCAGTTTCTGAACTCAAGCATGCTAAATTTTGGTAGTGCAGTATACTGAGCCTTTTCAGATTTTATTGATTTCTATTTTTGTTTTAGGTAGGCCAAATCAATTAATGTTGGTTTTAATTAGTACAATCACAAGCAAGGACAAGCTCACTAAAATACTGTATTGAAATTGGTTAGGAAAATGGTCACTTTAAAAAATAAGTCAAAGGACTATCCCCAGCTATCAGGACTAGTGATATTCCTTTTTCTGTCTTCAAGATGGAATAAAAATTTGGATTAAGATATGAATTTCTGAAAATAAGATTTCAATGATATCTGACAAAATAAGCATTGAGGATGAATAAAGACAGATAACATAACCAAATTTGATTATACCAGGCCTCACATAGAAATGATACCAGTAAAGATTTTACTACTGAACCTTTAAAAATACCCATATCTTACCTTATGTCCTCTTTTATTTCACATATATTTACATATCAATGATTAAGTATTTTTAATTACCATCTGAAACTTCTATTAAACTAATTGACTTCCAAAGTGATACATAAACAAGCAAATTTGAGAATAGATGCTGATCAATATTATATGTTCAATTCTATTATATTGAGTGCAAAGCTCATAAACTATATCTCTAAGAGTTTTATAATTGAGTATCATTTTTTTTTCTTATTCCCATGAGATCTAAGTGAAGAGAAACTTATAACCAAATTCCTGCTATTCACAATGTTTCCATTGGGTGTAGCTATGATATTAGATAGGTTAATGTCACAGTCTGTGTATTCAAGAAGGACGCCCGGACATTTGAGGATTTGCAGTGACATTCTTTGTCTTAAGCATTAAATTGCATTAGTCAACTGTATGCTCTATGGGGAAAACCAAACAAAACATTTTAAAATCAATTGGGTCAAGAAGGATTTCAATGTCTTTTTTTCCAAAACAATGAAATCTAAAAAGTAAAATACCCATGTTAAAATTTAATCAACAATAATTTCCACATAGTTTTCTTGCTTTTAAATTTCTTACAAAACAATATAACTCATACCTAGTTTGAATGCCTGCTGCATAAACAGGCATCTGTTGTATCAACTGGGATAAATAAGAGGAAAATCCACTAACAATGCCTTTCCTTGATTCAATGACAGGTCTGAACAGAGTGTCTTAAAATATCTGTTTATGCTAAATGGGGGGAAAAAAAAGTATTTCTCCTAAAATGCAAGGGCAGCTTACATGCTGAGATGAAAACTGCTAACTCCTCTCTTAACAACACCATATGTCTCCAATTGGAGCATAATGCAGTCGGTTCTCTAGGGGATGTTATGCATGGGAGATAACCAGATCAAGGCACAGTCTCTGCTGTGTGTTCACTCACTGATTTACCGGTCATCAGCTACTTTGGGTCTTCCACATCACCCAGTGTCAGTGTGAAGGGTCGTCTTGCTTTTCTGACCACCCACCCACCCACTAAATCATAAACAAAACAAAAACAAAACAACTCCTGACTCTTCCACAAGAACATTTTTTTTTTGCCCACATTTCCCTTCTCTATAACCTTGAGCTATTTTAAGGAACTAAAATACGTGTCCATCCCTATATTCTTTAAGGAGCTTTGTGGCACAAACACTTTTGAAATCAAGCTTAGTTTTCCTTCCTGTAAAAAGCAAAAAACAAACAAACAAAACCCCAAAACAAACAACAACAACAACAGCAAAAAAACATTCATCACAAAAATAGTTCTTATTGGAATTTTTCCCAGTTTAACCCTTCAGTCTTTTAAGTTTTTATGCATTAGTGAAACTACATTTTTTAAATTAACTTACATATTATCAAATACTTTACATGTAACTTGCTGCCAGATTAATATCAAGTTGAGGCATTTATAATACTGATACACATGGTATATTTGACTTTTCTTATGCTGAATATAACTCCTGAGAGCATGAAGTTATATCTTTTATTATAACATTTGTAGAACCTTTGCCTAAAAATTCCCCCTATAAAATGCCATGGGGTAGTCTAATTTGGAACTTCTCCAATTATCTCTAATGAATGGATAGTATTTTTTTCAAAAGTTTCGGTCTGTCAGTAATCGATATTTTTATAAAATATAAAATTTGGCATTTAGAATTTTTGACAGTGTCAAATTGCCATAAATGTTTCTGATTGCTTACTTTCCTTTCTGTACTTTTCTTGTCATGGACTTCTAGGAAATGCTTGGAGACGGGCATCAATCTGTGGACTCCACCGTGAATATCACTGTTTAATATTTTATAAACTACAAACTACAAGGTGTCAACATTAATGATAAGAGTTATAACCTTCCCTGATGTTTTAAGCGCACTCTTTTTGTTAATGAACTTTGCTGTGTTTTTCTTCTATTTTACTTTAGCCAAGAAAATATTCAGATAAAAGGCCAAAGAAGATACACTAAGAAACTTTTGAGAAAGATGAGTTAGTGTGTAGTACTTCATAGTGGAATAGGGAGAGGGAGCATGGGAGGAATAGATGAACTCTACATAGGGCAGAGGGGTTAGAGGGGAAGGGAGGTGGCATGGGGTTATACATAATTGTAGAATGTGATGATCATTATTATCCAAAGTACATGTATGAAGACACAAATTGGGGTAAATATACCTTGTATACAACCAGAGATATGAAAAATTGTGCAGTTTATGTGTAATAAGAATTGTAATGCATTCTGTTGTCATATATAAATAAAAAAATAATAATACACATTCATGCCACTCCACTGAGCCTCAGGATGCTAAAGCCAGAAGATTGAGAGTTCAATCTCAGCCTCAGCAAAAGCAAGACACTAAGCAACTCAGTGAGACCCTGTCTCTAAATAAAATAAAAAATAGGGTTGGGGATGTGGATTAGTGGTTAAGTACCCCTGAGTTCAACCCCCAGTACATTTCCCCCCAACAAATGCAGATTTATAAAAGCAAAGTTTTTCTTTCCAGTGACCAGTGAAGGGCCTTACCACATAATCATTTTAAAAATAGCAATAGGCTTTATTAATGACATTTCTTACCTGGGATGCCTGGTGGTGTTTTCAGATATTTTCCATTAAAATGTTGAATTACCACTTCACATTTTTCAGTAGACTCCATTCTGGCAAAAGAAAGTAAACAGGGGATCATATACTTTTGTCAAGTTTTGTGCATATATATATATCAGAGACAGGTGGGAGGAGATAGAGAATAAAGGGAGGAAGGAAAGAAATTAGAAAAGGAAAACAAAAGGCAATGGAAAGGTTTGAGAAATTTACTCTTATTGTCAATTTTTGCCGTGACTGTGATGACCAGGCTGATAAAGAACATCACAAAGCTATCATTTTTGTTCAAAGTATCATTCCCTGTAGTGAAAATTGCCCATGTGGATGGCTCTCTGCTGGAGCTTCACCCAGAGGAAGCCCAGAGACATTATCTTACTTAATTCACACAAGAATGTTTGGCAACTGAAAACATTCCATAAATGCCTACCGAGTGAATGAATTAGCCAATCTGAAAGGTAGGTCATGTCAACAAGGGCACTCAGGCTTGAAGACATGAACTATTTTTCTAATAAGTGGTAGAATCAGTATTTGAACGGATCGCTATCCAACACTAAAGTCTATTCTATAACTGCGAAGCCATACCACAGATGGATTCACCAACCAAGGTGAGGAGACGTGTCTTATTTAAACAGCTCTTAGCATACAGCAGTGACTAACACAGCTAGTCACATCAGCACCATGACACTTTTGTTGAAGACATACTATGTGAAAGACACCCAAAGAGAGTTATTTGGGGTGCTGCATGTGGGAGAAGGATAGAAATACAACAACCTCAGATCTTGTACTTTTCTTCATTTTGAAATTTGGACGATCACCTCCTTTATCTTTTTAGTACTAGAATTCCAATATTCCTGAACTGGGAGTTCTCATGCAGAATTTGGGCATCTCACATACAATTAAAGGAATGAATGTTTTGAACCATTCCACCATAATTTCGATTTTGGCAGTGTTGACATGTCTTAAGTACTGAAGCATTCGTAACAATTTTTAAATAATGAATTATATCTGCATCTTGTTTTATAAAATTAAATGGAGAAGATAAAAATTAAAAGTTGATTCTAATGAAAGGAAATTAAGTCATACAAAAATAAACTAGAGGCAAAAATAAGCTTAAGAAACAGCATGCATATTCATGAAAAAAGATGTGCATGAAATGTGTGAAATTTGTCCAAAAGGCAAAGTATAATTTTAGATTTTCTGCTATGTTATTAATATGAACATTCTTGCAATGGATACCATCAATACAAGTTGTCAAACATTCCTACATTTAAATTTTATGTGTGTTTTCAGAAACTTAATACATGACCATATTACATGTAGGGGAAACAAGATAAGAAAAAAAATATGTTAACAATTGCCAAATAAATAATACATATTTATTGTTGCTACAAGAATTTAAGTATGAGAGCAACCTCAAAACCCAGGAAAATGCTGAGAAGTAGGCACAAAGGCAGAAAAGGCCTTTGGAGAACTTAGTTAACCCATGGACTGAGCTGGGCAGGGAGAGGTCTGGGTCCCTCTGTACAATGAGGCAGAGGGAGCCAGCCACACAGCTGAGTGGAAAGTTCAACTGAAGATTTAAAGACAGACTGAGAGATATAAACAGGGTATCTGTAAGACCTGGTGAACAAAGTTAAAAATCATATCAGAAACTCCACTAGAGAGCTGTAATTATTTCCTGCCAAATCTTTAAAGTTTGTTTTCAGGTGTACATTCCTGTGATTGATGAGATGAAATCTTCCTATATTGCTACACATGGCAAATCCCTACCACCAACCAGGTCCAACTTCATGGGCATGATACCTGTATCCTTCCTTACACAGAGCCCTCCCATAGAACAGCATGCATTTGATTGAAAGCTCTGCTATCACCATCTTAAAATTCTTGATAAATTTTTTGTTGTTTTAATAAGGGGCTCCACGTCATCATGACTTATGTTGTTGATCTGGCTATTAATGCAAGAAACCAATTTGAGGTCAATAGGTCAGTATTCATTTTATCAAATGACACAAAAAGATCCACATAAATGTTATTTGGCGAAAATCTTAAGACTGAGTTGATGTATACATAAAAATATGTAAGCATCATAGTATAAAGTTTTAATAAAGAAGAGTAAAGATAGCATTTTGCAAATCAAAAGCTATTTCATAATAGAGATAAGATGAATCTTTCCTTTTCCAAACACTAGGGCCAGCTAAATATAATTTACCCAACTCTTTTAAGTTGTCTTTCCAGTGGAATGTTTTATTATAAGTCTTCCAATGTGTTCAGATTTTTTTTCCTTTTTTTTTTCTTTTTGTAAGTAGGAAGCTTCCATTTCTAAGAACAAATGAATTCTAACTGTGTTCTGTCTTCCCACAGGATCTACTATCTATTGTCTCAGGGAAAATAACCTTTCCTCCTAGCAGAGACATGAATGGGAGAGGAAATGTAAGCCCTTAATTACTACAGATGTTACTTTATGGAATTTTTATTCTAGGAGAGCTACAGAATGAAAAGCCTATGCCCTAGAGCCCCCTCCCTGCTCAATCTCTCTCTGGGTACTCATCCAGCTAAAAGGCAGTTAAGACTCTAAAACTTGCTTGCAGAAGTCCTCAAATCAAATCCTTTCTCTTTGCCTTAAAATGACATGGAATTCTAAAAGAAGACCCAATCTAGATGGGGTTAGTGTTAAGTTGATTTTACATTATGTGTTTTAGGGGACACAGAGGAAGCTAAGAAAGAAAATCAGGTGGCTAGCCCCTTCATTCCACCCACCTACAATATTTCAGTGGTTTGAAAGCTTCCAGTCTTCCCATCTGAATTCTAAATATGATCATCTTTTCTTAAAGCTGTTTTACAGCCATATCAGGCTGGATGGGGGCTGTTTCTATGAACACAAAGACAGCAGCATAGATTGTTCACTTTGGGTTCATTCAGATTTAACTAAGTGAAGTCTGCTGTGAGCCTTTAGAGACTCTCTTCTCTGAAAGAACAAATACAATAAAATTCTGTTTTCTGTAGCTGCCAGCATTTAGTGTCAAACCACGTTATGCTGCACCACCCAGGAGTGACAATTTCATTTTAATGCATGGGGCACATTTTAACAAGGCCACTCCCAGCAAAGATGGCAATAAAGGAGTGGCCAAGGGGAAAAGGTTCAGTAGTCCTCATGCATTTTATGTGGAAACAGAACAAAAGTGGGGCCCAGAGAGGTGGGACTGGGGTCCGTAGCAGCCTGTATTTGAATAACCATCTCAGGAAGAATGTGCCCATTTTCTTCTCAAGTTCCACAATTAAGGGCTCTGAAATGCCAGCTTGGGCTATCTGAAATCTGGCACACGCTTCAGTTGTAACTGACACTAGCATTATCAAGTGAGCCTGAAAGACAGCACACCAGAGGCAGCTGCCTTTGCATGTGCCTTTCAGACGGGCCACTGAATCACTACAAGTGCATCTATTCTTCCTAGGCGCTACCTGAGCCCTCTCACATCCCTCAGAACAGCTCAGAGTGCCAGGCCAACCATTCACCTGACAATACATTAATTGGGCTCTTAGAAGGCTCCAGTCATTGTATAAAAGATTCAGGGTTTTCTGTTAGGTCGGATTTTTAAATATAAATATACATTAAAGGTCCTGTTTGACACACTTTCTTGTCTGAGTGCCTAAGAATGGCTGGTTTCAGTCATTTGAAATGTACCATAGAATTGTGCCACTCTCCTGCCCCCAGCCGCCCCTTTTTTTAAACAACAGCTAAGAGGAGCTGATTTCACAGCCAATACAATTCCCACAGGCAAATTACCTCAGATGAGAGCCTGATCCAATATTAGTAGCATGTTCTATGTCAGACTTAACACACAGAGGTGGAAAAAGTATTTTGCAAACCATTTGCAGCCTATCTATCTCACCTCAACAGCGAATCTCTTGGTTTATGATCTTTAAAGCTGTTAGTTTTATTAAACATGTATTTAAAACAAATCCACTCTGTCATTTATTATGGTTAATTAGAGGCTTCCACTATTGTGAAATGTTTGTGGTTTTGCAATCACAGGCTCTGTACAAATTACTGGCAAACTTAGAACATCCAATGTTGAAAGCCAAGCCTCCTCATTTCCGGTAAGATTTACACAAAGAGTCAACATTAAAAAGATTTTTTTTTTAAGTACTAAAATGTGCACTCCTAATATTTCATAAACAAATTATGTCATTTTTAGTTCAGCATCCCCAGTGAGTACTAGAGACAAAAGATGAATGGAGGAGTTGAATTTTCTTCTTAGATTTTGCAATTTGTTTTCTTCCTGTCTGATGTCTAATATTCCTAGGATACAAGCATTACAGATGTCACATGGAAAAGTAAAGGGACTGCCCTGCTATCCTCTTTTGTATATACTTGGACATCTTGGAGATGTCTTGCTCAGTATATAATGCATTGCCTCTTAGGAAATCCAACTATGGATAGTATTTGATTAATGAAACCCCTCTCCAGAGTTTTTGGAATCATTTAATTTTAGGAATGGAAATGGCCTCAGATAGACTTCTTCATTGTACAAATGAAGAAATCAACACTGGAACACTGTGATTGGCTTCCCTAAAGACTCATTAGTGTATGGTCCTGGAAGAGGACCTTTGCCTCTTGACTCAATTCAGACAGCTTATTTAAAAGAATTGAAGATCACTGCTTGCCAGTCATCCCTCTGGATTTCCTATACTGACTTGTCCACTTCAAACTGCCAGAAGCTGAATGAGACCTGCTATCTCTTCTCCACTGGCCACTATTAATTAGAGCAATCATTTAAAAACATGGTGATAAACCATGATATGACGAGAAAGCCACTTCATCCCAATAGCATTCTTTCTAGAAATCCATATGTAATATAGGTCCTATCATGATAAAAATATCAAAAAACATATCTGGAAGAATTCTCCAGGTTACAAAATCAGTACTATTCAAGGAGAACAAGGAAATCTGAGAAAATCCCAAAGACCAGAGTAGGCTGGTGAGACAGGACAACTGAACTAACATGGTATCCTTGATTGGAGTCTGGACCAAAAAGAGAATATTATTAGAAAACTTAGTGACATCCAAATAGAGTCTGTTATTAACAATAATATGCCAATGTCAGTTTCCTAATTTTTTTGAGAGGGGGAATACTAGAGATTGAACTCAGGGGAACTCAACTACTAAGCCACATCCCCAGCCCTGTATTGTACTCTGTTTAGAGACAGGGTCTCACTGAGTTGCTTAGCTCCTTGCTTTCACTGAGGCTGGCTTTGAACTGGAGATTCTCCTGCCTCAGCCTCCCAAGTCGCTGGGATTACAGGCGTGTGACATAGTGCCCAGCCCACTTTTCTAATTTTGGCAAATTAAATGTGCCATGGTAATGTAAGGTGTCAACAATAGGGGAAATTGATGTGCAGTATGGGAGAAATCTGTATTATCTTTACAAGTTTTCTATAAATGTGAACTTATTCCAAAACAACAACAAAAAAAAAATTTAAGAAAATCACTAACAAAAAACAAATAACCCAATCAGTAAATGGGCCAATGAATTGAACAGACATTTCTCAGAAGATGATATACAATCAATCAACAAATATATGAAAAAATGTTCAACATCTCTAGCAATTAGAGAAATGCAAATCAAAACTACTCTAAGATTTCATCTCATTCTAGTCAGAATGGCAGCTCTTAAGAATACAAACAACAATAAGTGTTGGCGAGGATGTGGGGAAAAAGGTACACTAATATATTGCTGGTGAGACTGCAAATTGGTGCAACCAATATGGAAAGCAGTATGGAGATTCCTTGGAAAACCAGGAATGGAACCACCATTTGACCCAGCTATCCCTCTCCTCAGTCTATACTCAACTTAAAAACAGCATACTACAGGGACATAGCCACATCAATGTTTATAGCTGCACAATTCACAATAACTAAACTGTGGAACCAACCTAGATGCCTGTCAGTTGATAAATGGATAATAAAAATGTGGTATATGTACACAGTGGAATACTAATCAGCATTAAAAAGAAAATAAAATCATGACATTTTCAGGTAAATGGATGAAGCTGGAGAATATAATGCTAAGTGAAGTTAGCCAATTCCCAAAACACAAACGTCGAATGTTTTCTCTGATATAAGGATGCTGATTCATAATGGGGTTGGGGGGATCATAGGTGGATTAGATAAACTCTAGATAGAGCAAAGGGGAGGGAGGAAAAAGAAAGGGGTATGGGGGTAAGAAAGATATGGAATGAGATATGCATCATTACCCTAAGTACATGTATGAAGACACAAATGGTGTGACTCAGTAGTGTACAACCAGAGATGTGAAAAATTGTGCTCTATATGTGTAATATGAATTGTAATTCATTCTGCTATCAAACATAACAAATTAGAATAAAAAAATAGAAAGCACATAAACATCTAAAAAAACCCATTTAAACAATCAGGAAACCATGTTGAAAATTTCCAGTGTCTTGGGCTGACCCAGGAGGTTCTGACACAATTGCTTGGCTTGAAGTCCAGGCATGAAGTTTTCAAAGTTGACCAGGTAATTGATTCTGTGTGCAACCATGGTTAGAAACTATCGTTCTGGAGTTCTATGTCAGATATCACAGACTGGAAACCGTGAGACAAATCCTTTTAATAGGTATCCTTTGTTTGGACTGCAAAGCCCTTTTGGAAAATCTGAAAGAATTGGGAATGCTTAGAAATCGGGTGTCTTCACATGGAGATTTTGTTTTTCTCACCAAAGGTGAGATTGTCTGACCCATGATTTCTGCATGGCAAATGTGGCATAATTAAAAATATTCTTGGTCTTTGTCCCAGTTTCCTGCTTAAGTGACAGGAATATTTTTGTTATTCTGAATAGACTCTTTTTGATCCCACCTAGGTTTATGCTAATGTGGTCACCTGGGGTGGGGGCTAGGTAGCTTCAAAATGGGGGCTATTCACCTAAAAGACCAAGATCCGATTCATGGACTGAAACCTTCAGCTCTACTCTCCAACTTCTGAGGACTGGAATTGGAGCTGGAGATGGACCATCTTCACCAATGGTCACCTCCATGAGAACCTTCATGAAGTCTACACACAAGGTTTGGGGAACTTTCAGGATGGTGAAAATAATGATGTTCCAGAAATGTGGTGAGCCCAGAGAAGGCATAGAAGCTCAACATCCCTTCTCTTATACCTTGTCCATATGCATCTATTCATTTTTGGCTGTTCCTGAGTCATAAAGTGTTTTTATGAGTCATTTTAGTGAGTTATTGAGCCTGAGGATAGTTTGTGGTAACTTTCAAATTTGTAGTTGTCCAGTTAATTGTGAGCATCCCAAGCATCCCATCTGCAGCTGGGTTGGGACAGAGTCCTTACACGTTTGGAGCATGAGGCTAACTCCATGTAGGTAGTGTAAAAATTGACAAGAAGTGTGGGACATTCAATGTCACAGAGTTGAAGAATTGGTAAGAAAAAATAATAGGTATTGATGTCAGAAAAAGCCACACATTTGGTGTCAGAACAGTGCCAGATTAAAAAGCAAACAACAACAACAACAAAACACAGCAAACACGGGCTAGAGTTGAGAAGCAGTTGCTTTCAATAAACACAGCCAGCTTTCCATCATTCCTACCAATCTGTAACAATTGCTAATCCTAAATCAAAGTATTTGTTGCTGAACTTTCAAAGTTTTATTTTTAAATAGTAGAGTCAAGAGGAAAGAAAAATATTTAAATTAATTTATCCATGTGCACTAGCGTTTTTCTGTTTGCCTTTCCCTTATACATCTTCTGCCCTGTTATATGCCCCCAAAGAAGCAGCCTTTCCTTCTGTGGATTACATCATCCTGTCTCTGTTATCTGCCAGCTTTCTATTGGGCTCAGGCATTGTAGGTCTGAAGGAATATCAAAAAGCAAATTTAGAAAGTGGCTGAGTGACTCCTACTCATTCTATTTGTAGCAGGGGTTGCCTTTCTCCCTGGCTACAGTTCTTCCAGTCAGTTCCTCCTCCAATGCTCTGGCTCCCATGGGGCTTTCGAAGTCCTCCACCCATCCCTTCAGCCCTGTGAGTGGTAAGTGCACCCTCCTGTTCTCTGTTGACATCTCTTAACTCTGCCCATACTGTTCCATGTTCCAATCCCTTTAGATCCATCATCTGGAGTGAACTTTTACTTTCATCCCACACCCTGTTTTGGTCCTCTATCAACAATGAAGGAATAAATGATAACCTTAGAGGCTGTGTATTTCAATAAACATGTAAGAAAACATTTTTCCTTCACTCAATCTGGAAACTATTTCTGGCATTTAGATTAATTCACTACTCTGTGCAGCACCCACACCTAGATGCACAATAATCTAAATTTGGCCACAGGTCAATGTTTTCAAAAGGAGTTTTGGTTAAATAAATGGAAGAAAATTAAATTTAAAAATCAAAACTGAGATGAGCTAGAAAGTCCTACCAAGTTAGGTACCTACCACTGAATGCCCTTAGAACAGAGATTATTTTTTAAAGGTTGTTTTAAAACCATTTAAGAAATTTAAATCTCTTCAAGGGATGGGCATATTTTGTCTCTAGATGTTATTATCCATAATATTGCTTTCTCTTGTTCCATGGTTTAACAACTTTTTTTCTTTTCTGTTTCCTAAACATGCCAAACTTGACCCCACCTAAGATGGCTTACTTTCTTTCCTCTTTGCCAAGATTGCTCTCTTCATCCCTGCCCACAAGCAATTATCATGATTGGTCCCTTCTTATCAGCTTAATATCACTTTAAATATTCCCTATTTAGAGGGCTTTCCCATGCCTGATCCTCATCCCATATGCTGTATCACTGTCCTTTGATTTTATGAAAGCCTTGTTTTATTTTGATTTTCTAATTATTCAATATTATTCAATACTATAATTTCAAAGTATTATTTGATATTGATTATTTGTTTATTATAAATTTATTGACATCTCCCTAATCCAACAGAGCATAATTTCACGAAAGCAGACATTTTCTCTTTGTGTACATCTCTATATTGCTGTATCTAGAACAGTAACTGGCATTTAGAAGGGACCAAGACATATTATTGGATGACAAATAAATGAGTGAAGAAATAAGTGCATTTTATCTATCAGGAAAAGGCTCAGGATATTTAAATAACTGGCCCAAAATCTGGTAAGAGGTACTGAACTAAGTCATAAGCTATTTTCAATCTCTGAAAGAACTATGTTCTTAATCACAGAAATGTAGAGAACAAATGGGTTGCACCAACTCACAGAAAGGTGAGCACGTAGGAAACATACTACAGAAGCTGACTCAAACTTACAATCTAAAAGATATTGGGCTATGTTTCCAAATCATTCTTCTCTGTGGGCCAGAAGCAGACTACTTGTTTTAAACCCCCGTAGCCTCTGGATTCTCCAAAACTTCCTTCCATGCTTTGTGCTTAGAACAGGTACAGGGCACAGAGACCCTGCAGGTCCTGAGCATGTTGAATGGCCAAGATTTTCAATCTGGAAATTCAGTTTACCAAATTCAGTCTCATCTGGGTAAATGATTTTTCAGAACTTTCTTCTCATTCCACAAAGGGCAATTTTTGGAACATAGATATGTCCAATTTAAAATAATAAAAAAAAAAGCAATGAATATGTTGTTCCCCGTCTCTAGAAAAAGACTTGAGTCCAGGTTATTTCAGAGTAACAAATTATTTAATACTATTTAATTCAGGCTGGCTGGTTGGTTTGGGTTTTGAAATCTAGGGCTCTGAGTAGTAAAGAGGATGTTCTGCTTTCCCCAGGCATGGTCATGGCTTTCTGATGGTAATAGAAAGACAAGCAGGTAATGAGAAGAAATAGGTGAAAGTAAAAAGAGGCACACAGAAAACAGAGAAGAAGGAGCTGAAGGGGGTACCTGGAACATCCTCTCCTGCAGATTGCATTTGCAGGCAACTAAAAGAGGGATTAAAATTCCAAAGGGGGAAAAATAGGGAAGAAAGAAAGAAACATGGTCTTATCCTTTTCAACCTCAGCAAATACAAAGGTAACCTGTTTTGCAAACACAGCTGTAGTTTGGAGATTGCTAATCACCAAATTTACACTTGAGAGATTTTCTTTGGTCACATTTGATTTCCTGGATCTATGTGTTTGAGATAGTAATGGGAAAAGAACTGCCAAACTGCAAGAGAGGAATTTTTAACACAATAATGGACTCAAGGTAGATACAATCCAAACAGTAAAAACAAAATTTGATAGATATGATCCCCTTAAAAAAATCATATATTTACCTACTATTTAGCATTTGTTTAATAATTTTAAAAATTCCTATATTTTTATTATGCTTATTCTGATTCAGTGTTCTCATTATGTTTCTGGAAGTGGGAGAAGACAGGGCCAAGAAGTATTAGGCAGTAGACCACATGTCGAAAAATGTTAATGATATTCAAAGATATTAATAGAAAATGCAAAAATTATTTGAACCTGGTTTTTCTACCAATTTTTAATAATCATGCTAGCATTAGTCTGCCTGTAACCACCACTAATTCTTTTATTTAGTGAAAAGAAAGAAGAACTGCAGTGATTTTTTTTTTTTTTTTTTTTTTTTAGAAAACTTGCTGGGTCAGAGAGAGATGTGGAACACAAGACCACCCATATGTTAAAAGTCGTTTAAACAAAGCTCCATGAGAATCGAATTAAGTGTACTGAAGGGGGGGGGGAACCCTACAAAACACAAAGGTCTCTGTGTTCAGTGGTCTCTCACGCTCTTTAGCTCACCAGGGGACAGTAAATGCATTTCTTAAAGAGGTTCTATGTTTCCAGATGTTGAAGCTGGATTAAATGTGAATGCTCACTCCCATCCCTTCTCCTCCCTGGGTCATTCTTTACTGGCCTCTCATAAGGCTCTTTCAGTGTGATTTTTGCTGGACAAATGGTCTCATGTTGCTGGGAATGGGAAATGGATAACATGAACATACACCCATGTCTCTGCAGACTCTGGCTGATTTACACCCTGCTCCTCACCCTCACAGGCAAGGTAGTCTGCTGGCACCCACTGGCGCTGCAGGAGTGGAGCCCACTGTCAGCATTCCCACCATAAACTTCTGTTTTTAGAGGTTTATGACTTCGAAGTAAATTGCTGCCTGGAGAATGGTGTATCTTACCATATTGTTTTAACTTACAAGAGAGTGAGAGAAAAAAGAAAAAGAAAAAAAAATCCATAAAAATAAAATGTCATTTCAGACACTATCTAGTGCTTCTGGAACCTTGAAAAGCCTGTAATTGTGCTGTCTCTGTGCCCAACTGGCATTCAAATTGATGCTTTGAGGTTCAGTATTTTAAATATAAAATGAAGATTCTCCTTTTACTTTGAAGAGATGGTAATCAAAGAAGATTAATGTATAGCTTGGAAGTAAAATAATAATGGGGGTTTTCTTTCCAGTCAAAGTAATTTCAGGATCTCTGGTACATGAATGAAGGACCACATCTGGTGGTGAGAAGTGACCAATGGTAACATTCAAAAGGAAGCCTGCTGAAAGAATGATTCAGGTTTTATCAATTGTGATAATCATAAATTCAATAGACACGTACAATAATTTACTAGACCCATTTATAGGCTAGCTGTTCTCCCAAATGAATAAACATATTTTTCTAATAATGTGGCACTGTGAATAGTTAGAGGAAGAAAGTTATCAACCAGTACAAGTTGAGCTGATGCCACTGTAGTTTTCTCTAACATTCTAGTACTCCTTGGCTTAGAACTGGCTAATCATTGGCATCATATGTTGATGGTATTTGATATTCTGCCTTCTCTATTCATGTCCATAATTTTCTCTCCTTTTATTCTTCATTTTTCTATAGTCAAAACAAACAAAAAGAGAAACTTAAAGAGAGTTCATTTAACCATCAATAATTTACTGAAGACCATTTATATGTGAGAAAACATTCTAGGTCCTACGAAAGATATAATGAAGAATAAAGCATGGTCTCTAGCCCTGAGGAATGGGACAGGAGACAGAGTCATGAGTGGAACATTCTGAGAAAGTGACTTGTGGTATGATACAGCCATCAATAGGAAGCACTTCCATCGGCAGAACTGGTGACCATGGAGCAACAGCTCTCAAAGTCTGGGTCCCGTATCGCAGTGGCAGCATCACCCAGAAACTTATTAGAAGTTCAATAATTGGGTGGCACCCCACACCTACTGCATTGGAAACTCCAAGAGTGAGGCTCGACAGTCTGAGATTTTTCAGACCTCCCATATGATCAAGACAATAGGTTCTAATGAGCTAAGGCAATGTTCCTCAAATTTCCACAAGCACCACCACTACCTGAAGTATTTGTGAATACTGATTCCCCACTGCTGTCCACCCTATCACCAGGCTGATGCTTCAGGAGATCAGTGATGAAAATTTTCTAAAAAGTCCTGAGATAATACTGAAACTGCTGATCTGAGAACCATCCTTGAAGAACTACTGTCCCAAGACATCTGCATGGAAGCCAGTAACTTCTCTCACTTGGTAGGTACCATCCTGGAGACAATCGAGAAAAATCAAGGCTTAAATCATCTTGTCTGGTTTGTGGTTCGGAGGTGTAGTTCTAGATGAGAAGGATTGAGTAAAAAAGGAAAGGGGACCATATTTTAAAGGGGAGTAGCACTGTGTAAGGGTTAGGTTGTGAAAAATCAACTTAGTTAAACAATAGCTTTGTTACAGAAAATGCAGAACAAATGTCGATGAAGTAGGAATTTGGGCAGATCTATCTACATATGGTAGGGCTAAAATTATTTTCTCACTTCATCAAGTTAGGTTAATCATATGAGATCTTGCTCCTCTGAATTTACAGGCGAAGATGCATGGTGAATGAAATACTCATCTTGTCAATTTCCTGACTTTTTACAAGAGAGAGAAGCAGACTCGCATTTTCTTTTTCATTTCTAAGGCCTAAGAAATCATTGGTGTGACTTGAACCTACGTTTTCCTTTTCAATCCACTTGCCACTTTCTGCAATTGGGAAATCCATGATTTAGAGCACAGAGTTCTAAGTTTCAGTAGAGGAATGTGACAGATAATTCATCTCCAAAGCTCCTTTCAGCTTCTCTATTCAGGAACTTGATAGAATGGTAATTATGAAATCCACCACCCACCTAACTGTCCATCCATCCATCCAACAATGAAAAAGGAATCCTGACTTAAAGAATCACATAGGCAATCCAGTGGGTAAAGACAAAATTAAATAGCAAATTCATTGCAACTATGATAGATTTTTGAGAAAGATAAACAAGCAAAAATTTTATATGAGCTGTAACAAAGGCAACTAATGCTGTTTGCAGTCTGGGGTTGGAGGCCAATGAAGTACTCTTTGAATAAAAACATTCAAGTGGATACCTAAGAGTTGAGATGTGAGTGAGGCCAGGGATGATGTGGAAAGGTTGCAAATGACATCACCCAGGCTGAATTGAAGCACTGTCATCAGGACCCTGACATAATCAGATTTTAATTTTTAAGGGCTCTCTGTGACTTCTACATGCAAAATACACTGGAGGAGAAAGAGGCTACCTCCAGAGCAGGGATAGAATATCAACTTAATATTTCCACCCTTCTTCCATTCCTAAAGAAAAATAACTTTGTATGTTTTACTCTTTTCATGACATCATACACCATAATTTCTGCTTTGATCTCATGACATATATTACTTGGCTCTGGACTTTATAAGAACAAGCTTCACTTAAAGCAAAATCAAATTGTACAGCAAAGATTGGCAAAAGAGAAGTAAATGCACATCTCTAGTAATTAGAGAAATGGAAATCAAAACTACTCTAAGATTTCATCTCACTGTAGTCAGAATGGCAGTTATACTCATTTATGTATGGCATAATCAAAATGCATTCTACTGTCATGTATAACAATTAGAACAAACTAAAAAGAGAGAAATAAATTCTCAATCTTTGAGTTATAGTTTGAGTTGCACCACCCCCAAGTTCTAACCCTCAGTATCTCAGAATGTGAATGTATCTGGAGACAGGACCTTTAAAGAGGAAATTCAGTTCAAATGAGGCCCCATTCTGTGTGACTGTGCCCTTAGAAGAAGAGGAGGGCAGGACACAGATAGGTACAGAAGAAAGACCGTATGCATGTGGGGAAAAGACAGCCATTGGCAAATCAGAGTAGGCTTTGTAAGAAGCAACCCTGAAGATATCTTGACCTCTGACATCCAGCCTCCAGAATCATGAGAAAATAAAATTGCTTATTTAAGCTACTCAGTCTGCAGTATTTTGTTATGACAGCCCAAGCAAACTATTATGCATTGTACCCAAAAAAGAGAAAAAAAAATCACAATAGATGTCAGAAACTGTATTCTCTTGGTGAATTTGAAATACATTTATTTCTCAGCTGAAGTACAAGTAAAGGAGAAGCTGATTTATTAGAGAGTTTGGGGAGGGCAGGCGATGGGGGAAGAACCAAAGGAATGTGCATGCTGTGTAAAACCAAACATAGCAGTCACTTGGTGAACTCCCACATTGTACTGGCCTCTGAGAGAAGGTTGTACACTATCCAAAAATGACTACACTGGCAAAACTCAGATACCCAAGAGTGTCATTTGCTCTGTCTCTACTATGAAGTCAACAGTCATCAGTATTCTGGAAGCCTGAATGCTTCTACATATATTCACTTTGGGAGAGATTCATTCTGCTTATCTTTCTTCTAACTTTCAAGCACACATCCCTAGCATACATCTACTGGTCTACTACATGTAGAACATCAACAAAAATAAAAAGAATTCTGAGATATGGCCCATGAGCTCAAGTCAAGTCAGAGATCAATTAACATTTTCATTACATTTGTTATCTTCCAATGTAGCCTTGAGCTTGGTTTGCAATGGTTCTCCCAGTGATGACGGGGTGCACCCTAGGTGGACACATCTGTCTGCAACATCCCAGATTCCTGATGGCACAGAATACCCATCCCTATGAAGTCAGTTGGAGACACATACAGAAACACACCAAGCCATGGATATGCCGATTTTAATTTCCCTTTTTGTCATTCAGCATTTTCCTTTTCCTTGTGGTTTCTTTGGCTTTGTTTTTCATGAAAGCACAGCAGGTATGATCATTTTAACTTCGTTTCTGGCTGAGATCCTCTTTTGTAAACATTCCCTTCAACTTAAAATGAAAACTATTCTTTCTTTTCCAACAATGAAAGAAATACAATTTTTTTTTTTCCTGTTCTGCCAAAAATATCAAAAACACACAGCCGGTGCCTCTTAAATGCAAATACCTCCTTGACCTTACCTTTTATTTCTGGGTTCCTTGGGACTTCCCAACAATTGGTGTTTCTCTAAATATTTCCTCTCTTCTCTCTTCTCCTAACTGAGAAATCCAACACCTCTCTTCTACAGAAATCAGTGTAAAAACACTCAAAGGGTTTGCACACTGTACAAACTGGGTATTTATGATACCTGACCAGAATTGGCACCATCTGATTTGGTTGATCTAAATACATAGAGAAGACTTTGAACTGGGTATACATATCATTATGACTCCAGTTACATAAGCACATTCTATGTATATATTTTATTAAGCCCAGTGTATTTTTGTGTAACCAAAGACACAGAGATACCCACAGATTTGATAAGCTACTTTTCAAAATCTGATTTTACATATTCTATTGCTTAAAGCCCTAGTGTTAGAATGGACTGGAATTAAAAGGAACAATGAGGAAAGACAGGGTACATACAGAGCGAGCCTTTTACCTGGCAAAGCCAACACCTCTGCTGACTCCGTTAGCATCTCTCAGTATTCTTGTGGAGATGACATGTCCGAAGGGCTTCAGCATATTCTCAAGCTCCTGCTCATCCATAGAAATGGGCAGATTCGAGATGTACAGATTTGTTGGATCTTGTTCTTGTTGCTAAGGGAAGGAAAGAAACAAATGCAGTAAGTTCTGAATATTAAGAATCATCTCCCAAGTGAAGAGATCCCTGCTTAAACTGCAATCTAGATTCTAATCTCCAATCCACTCTTGAAAGTAACTTTCACCAAGAGTATTATTTCTTTTTACTGAAGTCCCTTTTTTTACGCAGAAAGTTTTTCATAGAAATAATGTCATCATTGAAAGTCAAGCTCTCTGTGTATCCTCAGAAAAGAGGAATGATTGAACTAAGGTAAATAGGGATAGTGTAGCCCTTCCTTATCCACAGGGGATTTATTCTAAGACCACCAATCCACCAAGGGATGCCTGAAGCCACAGATGTCATTGAACTCTATAATTTAATATTTTTCCTTTTTTTGTATGTGTTGCAGAGGATAAAATTTTGGGCCTCAAACATGTCAGACAAGTGCTTTACCACTGAAGCACATTTCTAGCCTAAACTGTGGCTTAACTTTTGTAGTTTGAAGTACAATAGCAAAATTAGCAACGAATTTCTATTTCTTTCTTCAAAAATTCTTGGATTCATGGATAAAATATTTATTCTTATTCTAGATCTATGCAACATCATCATAGGATTTATTTTTCTTAAGTTATAGTCTTTCATCTTTTCAAATAAATAAAGCATTTTACAGCTTCTTTTTGATATATTCAAATTATCAGCATCACTACTCATTCTTGTGCATTGAGGCCATTATTTAGTAGAACAAACTACTAAATATTGCCAAAGTTGATCTGATAACTGAGACAGCCACTAATGAGAGTGAGTAGCATATACAGCATGGATACACTGGACAGAGAGACAGGATAAGGCAGGATAGAAAAAGATTTCATTGTGATTGCACTTTAAACTTTATTAATTAATTATTATGAACTTAATTCTAGAATTTTCCATTTACTATTTTTTAGACTGTGGTTGACCACAGATAATTAAAACCCAAGAAAGTGTTACAACAGATGGGGCATGGTGCTACTGGATTGTTTTCCAGCCACTATTGTTACTATTTGCAGTCTAATTATCATCACCTCTAATTATCGGGATTGCCTTTGAGGTATTGTTCTTAGCAGTTATGCGCATTATTTCACTCAATAGTCTCAAAAAATAAATTACCATTTTATGGATGATAAAAATCTATCCCTAAGTTGTCCACATGGCACAGATTACAAGTTTCAAAGCCAGAGCAGATATCTTGGCCTATCATCTAGCCATTGCTTCTTCACTCTGCTATTGCCTTTTGCTAGACCAGAGGGTCTCACAATGTGGTCGCAGAACCATAGCATCCCCCTTAGCTTCACCTGGGAGTTTGTTAGAAACACAAATTCTCCGGCCCTACCTAGAATTATTGAACTAGAAGTCTAAGTGAGGGTCAAACAAACTGGGTTTTGACAAACCTTCCAGGTGATTTTGATAGCTGCTCAAGTTTGAGAATTGCTGTCCTAGACCAAGCATGAATATTTCTATGCAAATAAAATCATGATGTCTATCATTTCTAATTCAGCAGCAATACTGCTTAAATAAGCCTTGCTTAATAGAATGGGGAAATAAATCACAATTGCTAGTATTCAATGAATGAATATTCTCTAATTTATATGTGAATGATTTCAAATTTAATTGGACATATGTTGAAACTTAGTTGTATTGTCAAAACACAAGATAGCCATGATGACATGATTAATCATTAATATAAAAATGTATCAGACATTTAATTGGATCATTATATTTTAAACAAACAACAACTAAATTCAAGTATCAACAAGATATTTAAATTGGGAAAAGAAACTCTGAAGTCTATAGGAAATGGCATTAAGTAATAATAAAATATCTTTTGTGATGAGATGATACCCTACTAATAGAAAATTTGCTACTTCAAATGTAGTGAAAAAGTACAAAAAACAAGATTCCAAATATTTTATTCAGGTTCGAAAACAATTTTGGTACAAAACAAAATACCATTATTTTTAATACCTCTAAATATTCAGATAAGGTTTAATTAAAATATTATGACCTAAGATGAATAAGATCTATTATTGGGTTCATTTTTTTAAACATAATTTACTTTCAAGCTGTTTGTCACTATGTAAAATAGTAAAATAAATATATACTCCTTTTTGGTTTTGGGTACTTGGGATTGAACTCAGGGCACTTGACCACTGAGCCACATATTCCCCAGCCGTTTGTTGTATTTTATTTAGACATAGGATCTCACTGAGTTGCTTAGCACCTTGCTTTTGCTGAGGATGATTTTGAACTCATGATCCTCCTGCCTCAGCCTCAGAAGCTCCTGGGATTAACAGGTGTGTGCTATGCACCAGGGTAAAAGTGAACATATATTCTTTATTTAAAAAACAATTACAGATTAATATTTTGGAATGGTATATATGTAGAACTAACTGTACTCATGATCTCACTTTCTCTCCACCCCCACACTAGCCACTATCACTACCACCAGTAAATTTCATGATCTTAGAAAAAGAGATAATATTATCTTTAAAATTTAAAAGATAATATTATCTTTTCCTAAATAGTTGTGGGACATTTTTTTTTGAGGGCAAGCACTTGGGTAATAAAAAAGAAAAAAAAAAGTGATGTTTCAGATACATAATAATAAACCTTATGTACATAAAACTTTCAACTTTTATAGTTTTTCACTATCCATCAATTTTAATCTTCACATCATCACTTCAAATGTAGTTTGGCAAATTTCACAATATTTATTGGATAATGAGGAGATGGAGGCATGAAAGATTCATCACCTTGCCCAAGGACAATCTGATAATTAGTGAGAGAGTTAGAATTAGATGTGACCAAGTTTCCTATCTTCCTGCTCAGGGTATTTTCTACCAACCCACTGTTACAAACCAAGCTTCAATCATTTGCATATCACATCTTAGAAATGTTTTGCCTGTCATGTACTATTTATTTAAAAGTTTTCTCTAAATCAAAATACCTGTAGGGCTTGAATAAACTCATTTAAAAACATAACTGTATGTTGCTACCATAACTTAAAAGCCAGCAACACTTGCCATAAATAGAAGGTTACTATAAGAACAGCAAACGAATTAGTGTTATTAAATTATAGCAAGAAACTGTTTGTTTGCAGAAGGCTTTGACACTCCTGGTTAACTCTCTTTCTATCTCTGTTACAAAGGGGATTCTTAATTAAGAGAGGTGATAGAAGCATATTAGCACCAGACTGAGTTGTATTTTTTTCCCCCAAACTGGGAAGAATCAGAATTGAGAAAGAACTGAGAAAAGGGAATAACTTTTGTGGGAGTTATGATTTCTGAGTCCTACACATCAAGATCTGCTCAAGTTCCATGAAAAATATTTGCTTGGAAAATCCTGCATTAATCAGAACATACCAAGGAGGGACCACAACACATGGCAGTCCCATGAATGGGTTGGAATTTGTCCCATATTCTGCACCCCTTTGCCTTTGATGAAGCTAAATAATCACAAGCAGTCAACCCCAGTGTCCCTGAATGCTATGCAGATTTTTTCATTGTCCCTAGGCAGTACTACATTACTTTATCCTTATTCAAATCCATTTCCTAATTCCCTATGTGTTGAATTCGTTGCAGTGACTCAAAGATGTGCCATAAACATACAGAGCTTAATACATAAGGGATTGCCCAGTAGGCTATTTTTTGATTCCAAATTCAAACAACAAGACCAATTACTTAATTTGTATTCAGAGCAACAATATAGCATTGGATGGGGTCATTCCTTAATTTGTATTCGCAGAAAGAATAAGACTTTGTGTGGTGTTATTAAGTAATTCTGTCCTTTGAAATGCAGTATTAGTCTTGAATTTAGTTGACAGTAGAATTTAAGACTTACCTGGAATAAACTTTTAAATACAATATATCCTTATATTTTTACTTTCCATTTTATTTACACATATGACTTATTTTATTTTTTTTTATTTTTAATTTTTTATTGTGGGTTGTTCAAAACAATACAAATTTCTTGATATATCATATTCCACACTTTGATTCAAGTGGGTTATGAACTCCCACCTTCACCCCATACACAGATTGCAGAATCACATCAGTTACACATCCATTGATTTACATATTGCCATACTAGTGTCTGTTGTGCTCCGCTGCCTTTCCCATCCTCCACCCTCCCCCCTCCCCACCTCTCCCCTCCCCTCCCCTCCTCTCTCTCTACCCCCTCCACTGTATAACCCTGAGGGTCTCCTTCCATTACCATGCAATTTCCCTTCTCTCTCCCTTTCCCTCCCACCTCTCATCCCTGTTAAATGTTAATCTTCTTCTCCTGCTCTTCGTCCCTACTCTGATCTTAGTTACTCTCCTTATATCAAAGAAGACATTTGGCACTTGTTTTTTAGGGATTGGCTAGCTTCACTTAGCATAATCTGCTCTAATGCCATCCATTTCCCTGTAAATTCTATGATTTTGTCATTTTTTAATGCAGAGTAATACTCCATTGTGTATAAATGCCACATTTTTTTTATCCATTCGTCTATTGAAGGGCATCTAGGTTGGTTCCACAGTCTTGCTATTGTGAACTGTGCTGCTATGAACATCGATGTAGCAGTGTCCCTGTAGCATGCTCTTTTTAGGTCTTATAGACCAAGAAGGGGAATAGCTGGGTCAAATGGTGGCTCCATTCCCAGCTTTCCAAGAAATCTCCATACTGCTTTCCAAATTGGCTGCACCAATCTGCAGTCCCACCAGCAATGTACAAGTGTACCCTTTTCCCCACATCCTCGCCAGCACTTGTTGTTGTTTGACTTCATAATGGCTGCCAATATTACTGGAGTGAGATGGTATCTTAGGGTGGTTTTGATTTGCATTTCTCTGACAGCTAGAGATGGTGAGCATTTTTTCATGTACTTGTTGATTGACTGTATGTCCTCCTCTGAGAAGTGTCTGTTCAGGTCCTTGGCCCATTTGTTGATTGGGTTGTTTGTTCTCTTATTGTCTAATTTTTTGAGTTCTTTGTATACTCTGGATATTAGGGCTCTATCTGAAGTGTGAGGAGTAAAGATTTGTTCCCAGGATGTAGGCTCCCTATTTACCTCTCTTATTGTTTCTTTTGCTGAGAAAAAACTTTTTAGCTTGAGTAAGTCCCATTTGTTGATTCTAGTTATTAACTTTTGTGCTATGGGTGTCCTATTGAGGAATTTGGAGCCCGACCCCACCGACTGTAGATCGTAGCCAACTTTTTCTTCTATCAGACGGCGCGTCTCTGATTTGATATCAAGCTGTAGTTTTCATTGTATAAGTCTTTCACCTCTTTTGTTAGGTTGATTCCCAAGTATTTTATTTTTTTTTGAAGATATTTTGAATGGAGTGGTTGTTCTCATTTCCATTTCAGAGGATTTGTCGCTGATATACAGGAATGCCTTTGATTTATGCGTGTTGATTTTATATCCTGCCACTTTGCTGAATTCATTTATTAGCTCTAATAGTTTCTTTGTAGAGCCTTTTGGGTCTGCTAGGTATAGAATCATATCATCTGCAAATAGTGATAATTTAATTTCTTCTTTTCCTATTTTTATGCCTTTAATTTCTTTCGTCTGTCTAATTGCTCTGGCCAGTGTTTCGAGAACTGTGTTGAACAGAAGTGGAGAGAGAGGGCATCCCTGTCTTGTTCCAGATTTTAGAGGGAATGCCTTCAGTTTTTCTCCATTCAGAATGATGCTAGCCTGAGGCTTAGCATAGATTGCTTTTACAATATTGAGGTATGTTCCTGTTATCCCTAGTTTTTCTAGAGTTTTGAATATAAAGGGATGCTGTACTTTGTCGAATGCTTTTTCCGCATCTATCGAGATGATCATATGGTTCTTATTTTTAAGTCTATTGATGTGGTGAATAACATTTATTGATTTCCGTATATTGAACCAGCCTTGCATCCCAGGGATGAATCCTACTTGATCATGGTGTACATTTTTTTTGATATGTTTTTGTATCCGATTCGCCAGAATTTTATTGAGGATTTTTGCATCTAGGTTCATTAGAGATATTGGTCTGTAGTTTTCTTTCTTTGAAGTGTCTTTGTCTGGTTTAGGTATCAGGGTGATGTTGGCCTCATAGAATGAATTTGGAAGTTCTCCCTCCTTTTCTATTTCCTGAAGTAGCTTGAAAAGTATTGGTATTAGTTCTTCTTTAAAGGTTTTGTAAAATTCTGCTGTATACCCATCGGGACCTGGGCTTTTCTTAGTTGGTAGTCTTTTTATGGTTTCTTCTATCTCCTCAATTGATATTGGTCTGTTTAGGTTTTCTATATCCTCCTGACTCAATCTGGGCAGATCATATGACTTAAGAAATTTATCTATGCCTTCACTATCTTCTAATTTATTGGAGTATAAGGATTCAAAATAGTTTTTGATTATCTTCTGTATTTCTGAAGTGTCTGTTGTGATATTGCCTTTTTCATCCTGTATGCTAGTAATTTGAGTTCTCTCTCTTCTTCGCTAGCATGGCTAAGGGTCTGTCGATTTTGTTTATTTTTTCAAAGAACCAACTTTTAGTTTTGTCAATTTTTTCAATTGTTTCTTTTGTTTCGATTTCATTAATTTCAGCTCTGATTTTCATTATTTCTTGCCTTCTACTTCTTTTGCTGTTGTTTTGCTCTTCTTTTTCAAGGATTTTGAGATGAAGTATGAGATCATTTATTTGTTGGTTTTTTCTTTTTTTAAGGAATGAACTCCAAGCAATGAATTTTCCTCTTAGAACTGCTTTCAATGTGTCCCATAGATTCCGATATGTTGTGTCTGTGTTTTCATTTATCTCTAAGAATTTTTTAATTTCCTCCTTGATGTCTTCTATAACCCATTGATCATTCAGTAACCTATTGTTCATTCTCCAAGTGATGTATTCTTTTTCCTTCCTTCTTTTATCGTTGATTTTCAGTTTCATTCCATTATGATCAGATAAGATGCATGGTATTATCTCTACTCCTTTATATTGTCTAAGAGTTGCCCTGTGACATAATTTATGATCTATTTTTGAGAAGGATCCATGTGCTGCTGAGAAAAAAGTGTAACTGCTTGATGTTGGGTGGTATACTCTATATATGTCAATTAGGTCTAGGTTGTTAATAGTGTTATTGAGTTCTATAGTTTCCTTGTTCAACTTTTGTTTGGAAGATCTGTCCAGTGGCGAGAGAGGTGTGTTGAAGTCTCCCATGATTATGGTATGGTGGTTTATTAGACTCTTGAACTTGAGAAGAGTTTGTTTGACAAACATAGCTGCACCATTGTTTGGGGCATAAATATTTATGATTGTTATGTCTTGTTGGTGTATGTTTCCCTTAAGCAGTATGTAGTGTCCCTCTTTATCCCTTTTGATTAACTTTGGCTTGAAATCTATTTTATTTGATATGAGTATGGACACTTCTGCTTGCTTCCAAAGTCCATATGAGTGATATGATTTTTCCCAACCTTTCACCTTCAGCCTATGTATGTCTTTTCCTATCAAATGCGTCTCCTGTAGGCAGCATATTGTTGGGTCTTGTTTTGTGATCCATTCTACTAGCCTGTGTCTCTCAATTGGTGAGTTTAAGCCATTAACATTTAGGGTTATTATTGAGATATGGGTTGTTCTTCCAGCTATATTTGTTTATTTCTGTTACTAAACATGGTTTGTTTTCCTCTTTGATTATTTCCCCCCCCCCTTTACTGTCCTACCTCCCACTGTTGGTTTTCATTGTTATTTTCCATTTCCTCTTCCTGTAATGCTTTGGCAAGGATGTTTTGAAGAGATGGTTTTCTAGCTGCGAATTCTTTAAACTTTTGTTTATCGTGGAAGGTTTTAATTTCATCTTCCATCCTGAAGCTTAATTTCGCTGGATACACAATTCTTGGTTGGAACCCATTTTCTTTCAGTGTTTGAAATATGTTATTCCAGGATCTTCTAGCTTTCAGAGTCTGTGTTGAAAGATCAGCTGTTATCCTGATTGGCTTACCCCTAAATGTAATCTGCTTCCTTTCTCTTGTAGCTTTTAAAATTCTCTCCTTATTCTGTATGTTGGGCATCTTCATTATAATGTGTCTAGGTGTGGATCTCTTATGATTTTGCACATTCAGGGTCCTGTAGGCTTCTAGGATTTGGGATTCTGTCTCATTCTTCAAGTCTGGGAAGGTTTCTTATATTATTTCATTGAATAGATTGCTCATTCCTTTGGTTTGGAGCTCTGTACCTTCCTGTATCCCAATGACTCTTAAGTTTGGTCTCTTAATGTTATCCCATATTTCTTGGATGTTCTGCTCATGGTTTCTTAACAGTCTTGCTGAGCTGTCTATGTTCTTTTCCAGTTGAAATACTTTGTCTTCATTGTCTGATGTTCTATCTTCTAAGTGTTCTACTCTGCTGGTAGTATTCTCCATTGAGTTTTTAAGTTGGTTTATTGCTTCCTGCATTTCTAGGATTTCTGTTTGTTTGTTTTTTATAACCTCTATCTCCCTGTATAGTTGATCCTTTGCTTCCTGGATTTGTTTGCGTAATTCATTGTCGAAGTGATCTTTCATTGTCTGATTTTGCTGTCTAATGTCTTCCTTGATACTCCAGATCATCTGAAGCATGTATATCCTGAATTCTTTATCTGACATTCCATCTGCTGCAGCTGTTACCTCTTCTAAAGTTGTGTTGACCTGCATTGCTTGTGGTCCTTTCTTTCCTTGTCTTTTCATACTGCTTGCGTATCTTTCCTGCAGGCGCGGGCGGCGGCTCTGCTCTCTCCTTATTCCAATTGGGGTGTCATGGCTACCACGCCGGCAGGTCACTGGGCCTGTTCTGGGCGCTGGTGGCGGCTCTGTTCTGCCCCTACTCCAATTGGGGTGACGAGTGTACCACGCCGGCAGGCCACCGGGCCTGATCCGCCGGTCAGTTGCAGGTTTGCCTACCTTGCAGGCGTGGGCGGCGGCTCTACTCTGCCCCTACTCCAAATGGGGTGACGTGTCTGTCGTACCAGCAGGCCACTGGGCCTGTCCCGCTGGTCGGTCGCAGATCTGCCCACCTTTCGGGCACGGGTGGAGGCTCTGCTCTGCCCCTACTCCAATTGGGGTGTCGTGACTACCCCGCCTGCAGGTCGCTGGGCCTGTTCCTGGCACGGGCGGCGACTCTGCTCTGCCCCTACTCCAATTAGGGTGGTGTGTGTACCACGCTGGCAGGCTCCTGGGCCTGATCCGCCGGTCTGTCGCAGGTCTGCCTACCTTGGAGGCGCGGGCGGCGGATCTGCCCTGCCCCTCCTACCACGCCTGCGGACCCCTGGGCCTGATCTGCAGGTTGGTCACAGGTCTGCTCACCCTGTGGGCGCGGGTGGCGGTTCCGCTCCGCCCCCACTCCAATTGGGTTCACGTGGCCACCACACCTGCAGGGCCTGATCTGGGCATGGGAGAAGGATCTGCTCTGCCCCTACTCCAGTTGGGGTGACGTGTGTACCACACTGGCAGGCCACTGGGCCTGACCCGCCAGTCTGTGACAGGTCTGTTTACCTTGCAAGCGCGAATGGTGGCTCTGCCCTGCCCCTCCTACCACACCCATGTACCACTGGGTCGCGGGTCTGCCCACCTTGCGGGTGTGGGTGGCGGCTCTGCTCTGCCCCCTCTCCAATTGGGGTCACGCGTTCACCACGCTGGCGAGCCGCTGGGCCTGCTCCGGGCGCTGGCGGCGGCCCGGCTCCTCCCCTCTGGCTCGACGACAAATTGAGGAGACTCGGGTGTCTGTGCCTCACCCCCCCTACCAGGAGACCAACTGTTTATGTCGCCGCTGGTATTGATAAGTTCTCTCCTCCGCCGCTTTCTGATTACATCAGATCTCTGCCATGTTGGTATCCTATGTGAATGGCAGCATTTCGTTCCCCTTGCCGGGCAACCAAAGCAAAGGGTGAGTCCTGACCGGCCCTCAGCAGGACCCGGACAGAGAAGCAGTTTCTGCGGGCTCCTAGCCCCGGGCCAGGGAAGTTCTGGGAGCCGGAACTCGGCCGCTCTGTGCTCGGTGTAAGCTCCTATAAGGGTAGGCTCCAAGAAGCAGTCCCCGCGGGCTCAGTTCCGGGAGCCGGAATTCGGCCGCTTAGTGCTTGGTGTATGCTCTGATAGGAGCAGGGTCCAAGAAGCAGCCTCCGCAGGCTCCGCAGCCCTGGGCCAGGGCGGTTCCGGGACGGTTCCGGGAGCCGGAACTCCGCCGCCCCGCACTCGGTGTTCGCTCCGATAAGATCAGGTTCTAAGAAGCACCCAGGCACTGAACCCTAGCAATCTGTCTGCAAGCTGCAGGCGAATGGCAGCCTGAAATTACCTGTTCTATGGCTGAATGAGCTGCGGTCAGTCGAAAACAGGGATGGTGACGTCAGCTTTCCAACATGGTGGCTGCTGGCCTCCTCTGTGGTCTTACCTGGCTTTCCTTGACTTCTCCCTCCACATGTCCCTCATGACCTTCATCTGAGTATCACCAGGTATCAGCCCTGATGGGATGGTTTCTCTCATGAGAAAATGCTAAATTAGAATTGTATATATTGAGATCTCTCTCTATAGTTTATTGTTCTATATTATAATATTACAAAGATGTATGCTTTTGTACTCTTGGCCCCCAAACTATAAAGAGCTACTCGATATTATAAGCAAATCATATATTTCCTCGGTCTAATTCACTGCTCTAAAGGGGCTCCAGAATCTCTATTTTTATCCACCTTGTGTGAACTCTGGGATGGATAGTTGTCATCTGATTTGTTGATAATGACCATGATCTTCCTTTAAACTATGCATCTAAGGAAATGGCATAAATGTAGTCGTAGGTTCACTATGATACATTACTAACTTCATTAAGAATAATCATCATAGCATATATAAATAGAGAACAGATGCAGAATATTTTTGTATTTTCTTTTTAAATTTTTTTTTATTTATATACTACAGCAGAATGCATTACAATTCTTATTACATATATAGAACACAATTTTTCATACCTCTGGTTGTATACATAGTATATTCACACCAATTCATGTCTTCATACATGTAGAAGACAATGCTAAGTAAAGTTAGCCAATCCCAAAAAACCAAATGCCAAATGTTTTCTTTGATATAAGGAGGCTGATGCATAGTGGGCAAGGGAGAGGGCGCATGGGAGGAATACATGAACTCTAGATCAGGGTGAGAAGTGAGAAGGGAAGGGAGGGAGAACGGGGTAATTATTTTTGTATTTTCTGCCTAGAGTATGACACTTAGATTGACCGACCAAGACTTCGCTTTATATTTAGCAAACACACACAA
The DNA here is from genome assembly GCF_021218885.2 of Marmota monax. NCBI lineage: Eukaryota > Metazoa > Chordata > Mammalia > Rodentia > Sciuridae > Marmota > Marmota monax. Next base: position 4,340,899 of record NW_026695228.1, on the reverse strand, counting down.
ATGTATCACTGAGATGTTAAAGACGCACGGGACTTGAAATTCCACTCAAGGACAACCATTCTCATTGTGGTATGAAAATGACACCCAAGGAACACAGCACCAGTGGTGGTTCTGGGGATTATGTAACAGAGCTCAAGTGACAGACATTAGGTCCTACAAAATTAAGGATGCTTCATAGAATGTAAGATATTCCATCAAGTTTGAGTTTCTGATTAACAATGAATAATATTTTGAATATAACTGTATCCCAAATATTTCATGGAAAATATGCTAAATATATTGTCAGATGGGATTAATATTCATGTAATTTTACAAAATGAAATTAGGATAGTAATATTATCGTTTTTTCTTTTTGCCTGATATTATCTAGTATTTATTCAGGGTTTAAAAATAAGCCACGCACTATAAAGTCATTTAAATTAATTATATTTTTATTCCTTAAAATAACCCTTGAGATAGATTCTATTAACATGCCCATTTTATATGTGAGAAAGCTGGAGTTATATGAAGCTATGGAATTGCCCAAGGTCATGCAGCTGCTCCGAAGTTCAAACAGAAATCAAATCTTAATTGATCTGAATAGGATGCCATAAAGGGTATATTTAGTGGTTGGCTCACAACTTTTTCTGAGAGATCCAAATGAAGGATCCATTGTTGGATGGTTTGGTACAGGTATTCTAAGTACAAACCACTCAGCTACATAATTCATCTTCCTAAGCATAGAAATCTTAATCATGCTGGGGAGATAAGTTAGCAAAAGAGAATCCATCTTCCTAGTAAGGCCAGAGCAATATCATTTCCCAAATTACCAAAAAAAAAAAACCTGCTTAATTTTCCTCTATATTCTACTACAGAAATTTGAAAGCATATGTTCAGTACATAGAAAGTGAAAAGCAATATTTTTGTACACAAATATGCTGTTGTTTTGCTTGAATCTACTTTTATTTTAAAATTCCCTAGTGTCAGTTCAACAGGAATTGAATCTAAGCCATGTACATCTCCCATGTTATAGACGAAGCAGTCAATTCTAGGTTGGGACTTTATTTAAAAATACAAAAACATAAATTCAGTTGCCTATTAAAATTCTGTCCATCTAAGTGAAGGATAGTGTTTTTTGCTCTTACATAATTCTAGTGTTTCCAAAGACAATCTGAACAGCCTGAAAAACATTTGGTGTCCTGTGATGCTTAATAGGCCACCAAAGAGAAGAAGGAAATGTGGTGTCAGGTGTGTAGGGTGTGTGCTTCTCACAATGAAAACAGCCAACAAGGTAGGGTGAAATGGAGGAGGAACTTATTTAGGTGCTACTATCTTGTTTCTGCCTCATACCTTTCTGAGGAGGTACAGCAGTGAGTTAAGATGTTCAAATAAGGCCAACTATTTTGACTTTCACAGGGTATCTGCCATACTCATTGTCAGCTTTTGACACCTATATTATTTGTAAGTTTTTAAAAACTCATCAGTGGGAGAGAGATGCATTTAATTCTTAATGTAACTCAATAACAAATTAAATGATTTCACCAAGACTGCCTACGTATCAAGGAGAAAGTAATACACTCATATCAGTTTTTGCTCAGTTGCAGGCTTTCTATCATGTGATTCAGCAGACCAGCATGCTTGAGCAATTGGAGATTCTCATGGTCACATCACTAATCCAATTCAAAATCATTTTGATTTACTTGTGTGGGGCTCTTTACTAAATGGATCATTCATGTATTTGCTGTTGACTATTCATTCATTCACTGATTTAACTTTTTTTTTTCAACTTCTAGTGTGTGTCTACCACTGAGCTACATCCCAAGGACACAGATATCACAGGCTATAATCCCTGCCCATCATAGAGATCTCAGCCTACTGGAGAGCTTATAACAAAATTGCAATAATAAAGTGCTATTTCTCATTAGCTAACACATTAGCGCAACCAAGAATGTAGATCTCTGCCTCTTAAATCTTACGGTCCATAGCTTGAAATTCTATTTTCCTCAAAATGGTGATTAAACAAACCTAAATTATTTCTAAATGATGCCTCAGCTACATGAAGAGCATAAAAATTAATTCTGAAGAATAACCCCCCCCCCCCATATGTTAAGCCCCAAGACAACTCCAAATGCCAATTTGGGTTGTCTATATTATATAACTGTATATTTCCATTTCAACAAACAATGATGTTCTCCATATTCGGTTGGGTAAGCATGGTGTGTGAACAGATAGTGACCTAATAACCCTAATTTAACCCATTCTATGACATGAGCTAGTTATTGAGAGTTCTCAATATATTTCCTGCACTATAAAATCAAGATAATAAGAGTAACCTCAGAGGGCTATTGAGGGAATGCAATGATACGCTATACTAAAAATGTAGTAAAGTTCCAGATATATAAGAGAAGCTCAGTGACTAGTTATTTCTATAATGATTATTACATAAAGAAATTTTGAACATTGCAAAAGGACAGCTACTAACTAAATGTAAGTCATGTTCATCAAAAAAAACAATTATCACTATTTAGGATTTATCCTTTTGCGTCTCTTATAACTTCAAACTTATGAGACATTATATTAAATTATGTGAAGGTGGGCATATTAAATTGATGAGATTCTTAAAATGTGGCCACTGTATCAGCAAGAGAATCTAGTAATATATTACAGGGTGGGAAACATAACAGTGTTCCTATCATTTATGAGCTAAAAAGATTAATGATTTATTACTAGGCTCATTAATCAAAACTGTGTGGCTTTTTTTTTTTTTTTAAGGAACAATTCCACTGTTCAAGTCAATTAGTCCACCAAAGCTATTACACCAAAGAAGCTACAATGTTAGTCAGACTTCCCTGGGAGTATTTAGAGTATAAAATAAATGCTATTATTCAGAAGATACCGAATTGCTAAGCTTCTTAAATTCATACAATTGGGAACCTGCAGTACATTAAAATGCTGAAACTCATTAACAGTCTTTTTTTCCTCTAGCTTCAGAGTCATTGGCATGCTCAGCACAGTTAAGAACAATAAAATGCTCCTGGATTCCAAGGAGAGAGTGACTTCTGCTCCTTCAGCTCCACTTCAATGAATCACTGGGGCAGAACTGGCACCCAGCCTTGGAGACAACTGCTTCTTGGCTGGATTACCCTAATACTTGAATAAGACTGCAAAGTTAGCTAATATGCTATGTTAAGAAGGAGGAGAAAGTGATTTGTTCATATGGATCATTTACCTGATCTTCTTAGAGCAACATTCATAACAAATGTTAGGAATATATAACCAAATGGTCATCCATATGCAAAATGTTAGCAATGATTTTAACCTATAAAATAAGAATGTATAAGTTCCTTCATATATAAGTGAATAAGTAAAAGAAAGAAAAAAAAACTATTTTTTCAACTAGAATGATGACTAATAAACATGCAAGGAATGTTGAAATTAGAAAATAACCATGTAACACCCATAAGGGTAATCACAGATTTAGGTAAGAATTTCCATTGGGTGTCAAAACTAGTGGTGAAAAAGTTTGATGAGAACTAGGAAATGTGCATCATCTCTCACAACCTTCCCACAAGATATTCACTCATTCCAAGAGGAAACAGAGTACCTTTTCCATGGAGATACCTGCCAGACATCACCTCCAACAGTGATCAAAGTAACTATCAGAATGGGGTGATCCACACTGTGTGCCTCCTAATATGATACACTGAGAAGGACACCACAGCGTCTTGGACTTCCTTCCTGCAATGCATAACCTGAATCTAGCTACTGGAAAGCATCAGACAGACCGAAGGGAAAGACATTCTGTACAAACACTGGCCTGTGGTGTCATGAAAAGACGAAGGAGGACGAAAGGCTGCTGCAGACTAATCCTCCCCAAATTTTTGTTCATTATAAAGAACACCACTGAGATAAACTTTCACCAAATTTTGTAGATTAGATGTTTCTATTGTATTAATATTAACTTATTGCTATTGATTATTTTACTGTGTGGCTATGTGACTAATGAATGTCCTTGTTATTAAGACATAAGAAAAAATATTTGTGGATCAAGGGAAATAAAATATATAGTCATTCCCAAATATCTTGAAAATACAACAGTAATGTGCATATTTACAGAGAAAATGATAAAGCAGATGTGGGAGATATTAATACATAGGAAATCAGGGGAGAAGCATTATTATGTTATTTTTGCAACTTTTTTGTAAGTTTGAAACTGTTCAAAACTAACAGCTAAAACATCTGCAAAAAATATATAGTAAATAAGCTATTAGTTTTGATAATCAAAATCCAAAAAAGTAAAAGTATTCATCATAAATTCTTCATCTCATAAAAGAAACACGAATACTGTAGACTGTGTCATGTGTCATGTATTCAAACTATATTCTTTAAAGACAGAAGGACACAAGAGCATGGAAGTTCTGTTTCCCCTGATACTGCATAACTATCATACTCAACACCTGGTAGAGTGTCCCTTTATTTGATTCATATTTATGCTATTAGCCCATGGTCAACCATTCAAGGTTTTAAGTAACACATTTGCTTAGGTGATTGTACAGAAAAAAAGGAAGATGGAGATTCAAACTGAACTCTAGGTATCTATAAGCCGTAGTGCATAAAAAGGAACCAGATAACTTTTCTTTAAATGTAGGCATAATTCTCTTCTACCACCACAATATTTACCTGGCCCTGCCAGATATGCTCATCATAATGTAACCTACAGGCACACTATCAGGATCATTTCCTCATTTAGAGACACAAAGACCATGCTTTTGTGAGTTTGCAATCTCATGCACACATGGGAGAAGGCAGCGGTTGTTCTATTTGATGAATGCATAGACCAATGATTCTGAAGCATGGCAATTTAGAACCCCCTCTCCCAGAGAACAGTGGACAATATTTGGACATATTTTTATTTGTCACAATTTTAGTTAAGAAGCTACTGCTGGCATTCTACATGCACAGGAAGGTCTGTTACAACAAAGAATTATCTGTGAAATAGAGTTTCTGTCATGCCAATACATAATGTTATTACATATATACCATTGTTTATTTATCACTATATATAACATATATAAATATACATGAGACATCCCATATTGATTTGAGTTTTATTAAAGAGCTCTTAAACATGTGCAAGTCTATAATAAGTTATAAATACTTCTGCTTGTAGCTTAAAAGCAACTATTAAACCAAACACACTTTAAAGTAACATAAGAGCAAATTTGTACAATCAACACAATTCAATTAAACATTAATTTAGTATTATGGATAATGTGGATTTGCAAAATCTAAGTGGCCACTTGGATTGTACATGGTATTGACTGCTGCTACACTAAATAGTTCTGAAATTCAGAGGCTATTTTCTTTGTGTCATAAGACATTCTGATTGGTCTACCACTTTTTTTTTTCCATGAAAACTTCAACTGACCAAAGCTTGCCTGGGTATCAGCTTTCATTTGGCTTAAAAGCATCTTTCACTTATTAAGTCTGCCTCTGTCTTCTTTCTTCCTCATTAGATCCAGACCATGAGAGTTGACCTCCTTGTCATCATGTGATAGTCGCTGTAAATACAGAGATATAGCTACTGGATACAGCTACTGGAAGCGACATCAACTGGCTATCCAGATCATCTTAAACATGCTTTCACATTTCTTTTAAAAATTTACCCTAAAATGGAAAGTTTCAAATGCATGCATTCTCATGGGTAATTCATGAATCCTTAAAAATTGTTTCCACATATGTTAGTGAGAAGGATACCAAAAAACACTGAAAAACTACTAGGGAATTTTATGATCAATCTGCTTTCAAATCCAGAAACTCTTTTCCCTTTTGTACATGTAATTTTATAGAAGGATAGATGGATAGGTACTTATGAAACCTTTAGAAGAGCCCATGAGCTAATAATATACCAACAAACCAAACAGATATTGTTGAAGCATTGAGTATGATAACCACACAGTATCTGGGAAGCAGATGCTGAATGACATGCATTTGTGTTCCTTTTGTTTTGAGAGAGCACAGTTTGAATGCAAGACCCCAAAATGTACAGTCTTCATGTTTCTTTTGTAAGATGAAGTATTTATAATGAATACTTCCTTCTTTTGTATGGAGTTTGGCTATCAAAGCTAAAAGCTTGTTTATTTTATTTTTGCAGATGTTTTAGCTGTTATTTTTGAATAATTTCAAACTTAGAAAAGCTTTACAAAAATAGTATAATCCATACATGTGCTCCAATTCTGGATGAGTGAATTCGCCTCCTTTAGTCTTTGACTATTCCTCATTAAAAGAATGATACAACTACTTCAGGGTTACTGTAAGTATTAAAAGGAAGCGCCACTGATGTTAGTATTTTTCCTCCTCCTAGTCTTAATTGCCTCTAAACATTTGTGAGTTTCCTGTCTCTACTGTTTTCCTCAAGTAAATGAGAAATAACCTGCAATTTAGGACTTGAGGGAATAAGTAAATGCATCAATTTCAGAATCTCAATCTAAAGGCAATACTAAGTCAAAATATGTCTCTTTATAGGAAATTGTGTTTAACTTATTACAAAAATTTCTGAAAATTGTACCTTATTAGACTAGAGGAAGTCAGATATCACAGAGGACAAATAGGAAGGGCAGCAGGGATAGAAATCACAGCTCCCTTTATTTTTTTTTCCCTTCCATTTCTATTTCATTATGAACCTTTAAAAATGACAGATTAATAATCATAATAACTAAGTATGATACAATTTACATAGCAAACTAATCATTTTCAGATTAACTGAAAAGAAAAATATTACAAAATCCAAAGGATCCTCTGTCCCAGAAGGCAGAAAGGCAATGCTTCTCAGGCAGGAAAGAGCTTTGTGTGTACTGAAGGAAGAAACAAGTCCAGTGTGGCTGATGTGGAGGGAGCAAAGATGTCAAGTTCATGGCAGGCAGGAATGCCACCACACAGATGGGTGGGGCCATGTCCTAGCATGGAGGGCCGTGTGGGACCTGCATTGCAACTGGAACTGTGTTCTTAAGTGCAATGGAATGCTATGGACATCTTCATTGGGGAAAGACATATCAGATTTGTTTTAGAAATAAACTTGTGTATAAGAGAAGAATCACAGAGGGCTAAGAAATGGTGTGAGGCTCCCATTAGCTGGAACGCTGTTGCAATAGATCAGAATAGTGGTAGAGATGGTCATGATGAAAAGTGGAGTAAAAAGTCTGTTTTGCAGTAAAGAGTATCTTCTTTCTAACAGGATGTGAGGAATTAGAGAAAGAAAAATTCAGGGATTATCTCAAGATTTTGATGTTTTCATCTTTGCCCACACAGTTACTATTTATTTTGATAGAAGACATGGAAGGCCAAATTTGAGGGGGGCAGTAATAAAACTTTCCTTTGGGCACTATCAATTTGATATTAGACATCTATATTTGTGACCTGACTTGTTAGGTTTTAATGTAAAACTGTAGTGGTAAGATGTAAATGCAGATGTTCAGGATCCCTGTAAGATCCCAAAATTGGTTTTATAGACTTAATTTGACCTAACACATTTATAACACTGAGGAGACAAGAAACAGTCTCTCCATAAGCAAATAGATGCACACATTGGTTTATAAAATATGACATGGAATCAAGGCACCTGATTGATAACCATATATACTTAATTCTTTTTCTTAGTTGTAGATGGACATAATAACTTTATTTCATTTGTTTATGTTTTTATGTGGTGCTGAGGATCGAACCCCATCACATGGGCTAGGTGAATGCTTTACCACTGAGCCACAAACCCAGTTCCTACACTTTATTATTTTTTTTTCAAATAACAGAATAGACTCACTCAAGGTCCCAAGTTTATAGCTGGAAATTAACCTAGCCAATATATCTAATCTGTGAAAACTTTCCAGACTGTTACAAAGAAAACTTTCAAAATGTACAAGCTCCCTTCAGGTTATCTCTCTGTAGACCCTTGGCTTCAAAGCTTGTTTTATGGACCAGCAACACTTGGGAAATTCCAAAAAATAGAAAATCTCAGGCCCAACCCTAGACCTGTTAATCCAAATCTGTCTTTTAGAAATATCAGCAGATAATTTACATGTACAGGAGAATTTCAAAAGTGCTGTTTTATTAAAAGTTACACCACTCTTTGTTTCATGGAGATTATTGATCATATCCATTCTGCATATTCAGAAAGCTAGCATTACACTCCCTTGACTGACTGACTAGCACTCTAACGTTCAGTGAGGAAAGCTGTTACTAAAAACAAAATGATGTGTGCATGCATGGGCTTGCAAATGTATCCAAGATACATTTTTTGAGGTCTTAAAAAAGCTAGTAGGAAAACAGCATGCAGAACCCAATTGTAGACCATACCTTCTTTGATCCACCTGATCATAAGGCAACCGTGCTGGGCAGTCACAGGCCATCACCAGTCCCCAAAATCAAGGATACGCACATTATCTCTCCTGTTCCCCGCCCCCCAATGATACAGAAAATTGCTTAACTGTGCACATTATGCAACACAAATTGCAGGGGAATTGACACTTCATGGGAACACCTCTTACCAACATAGTATGGTAGCTGGACAGTCAATGCTTAACCCTTCTCAGTTGAGGTTTATGGACATGTTTTCTCAGAGGTTTCCTAGTAGGAGCGAGCTCCAATTGCTGATAGCCAAAACCTATTTAATAAAGCATCCCTTTTGGACTTTTCTCTTGTCTTGATTTATTTTCTTTCTTTCTTTCTTTCTTTCTTTCTTTCTTTCTTTCTTTCTTTCTTTCTTTTTTTTTCATTCTTTTACTTCTGTTTTTCAGGATCACCTCCCAAATAAATGAAATTCACTTGAATTCTTATCTCAGAGTGTGCTTTTGTGGGGGGAAAAACTAATGATATTTTTAATGAATATTTAATACAGATATATAATATACACTTGTATATACAGTTGAATGCATGTGTGTACATGGAGAAAAAAAGGAAAATTTATGTATAAAAAGAATAATGTTTGCTGCTGGGGCAGATTGACAGAAGAGTTTTGCTTGAGACATCTTTGTATTATTATTATTGTTGTTTTACATTTTTATTAACTAAAAAAGTAGGGAAAAAACCACTCAGATCTTTTAATCTCCATACAACATTAGAGAATTAATGTCAGTGCATATAAAATTATGTAACTACAGTTGTCTTTTGAGACTATCCCAACATGGCTTCATTTTTTAAAAAAATATTTTTTTTAGTTGTTGATGGACCTTTGCTCATTTTTATATGGTGCTGAGAATAGAGCCCAGTGCCTCACACATGCCAGGCAAGTGCTCTACCACTGAGCCCCAGCCCCAGCCCCATGGCTCCATTTCTTATGAGAATCTGCCTGATCATTTCAATAGGTCCCTTCATGATCTTCATAAATTTGTTTATCCTAATAATACAAAACATTCATGGCAATATCCCAAGTTAAGCATCCAGAAAAGCCACAGGGTGTAATGAAGAGGTATAAACAGGTTGCTATCAAATTGCCACACAGCTAAATCCTTTATCTGCTTCTCCTCCTACTACATTTTGATGTCTGCACTAAAATCACTAAGTCCTAATTTTACTGCTCCAGAGGTGAGTAAGAGGATTGTGGTAGTTTAAGCCCCACATTTCTGTGTGATTTTAATGAATGAGAAGCTTCATTATTGTACAAGCTGAGAGATTGTACTTTTACCAAAATAGTAAAAAAAAATTAAGAAATCAGTAACTCATTATTTCTGATTTAAAAGCTATCAACCCATAGAGATATGGAAGAAAAACTGGATGTCATGGTTCTGTTATAATTCACAGTTAAATTCTAGAAATTTATGATTCATACTTTAGCAATATTTGGGGTAAGGAACATAAGAAAAGAGAAGGTGGTTATTACAGAAATGCATAAGCTGAAAACAATTTAGAGTTGACTAGAAGGGAAGAAAAAAATATGGCAAGTACAAAACAGGCTAAAAGCTACAATAATACGTTAAGAACAGTGAGAATAATGAACAAAAAGCCATAGTAGTGATGGTGACCTTTTATTAAGCATTTACTGTGCATTGGGCACTGGGTTTTGCAATACCTCTAACACCTGTCTAGACTTCATTTTAGATGTATTTGTCATCAATATATTGCAGCTGAGATACTGAAGCTCCAAATAGTAAAGGACCTACCTAAATCACATAGATTCCCAAGTCAAGAGTCAAACCCAGACTTCTAACTCCAGAAGGCAAGCTCTTAAAAGACCCAACACTAGCACCAATACAACATGTGCCACTCCAAAAGTATTCACTTTAAGCTCAAATGCTATGGTAACATAAACACACACACACACAATATATAATTTCTTGACATAAAGTGATTGATTAAGATAGAAACAAAATAGAATCTACTCATTTAGACTATTGTGTAAGCCTCAGCAAACCAGAGTCTGTAGGCATATTGGGATAGAGCAATTAATTTTAAAAAGGGAAATATATGGCTGGGTGTGGTGGTGTATGCATATAATCTCAGTGGCTCAGGAGGCTGAGGCAGAGAATGGCAAGTTCAAATCCAGCCTCAGCATTGGCAAGGAGTGAGACCCTGTCTCTAAATAAAATATAAAATAGGACTGGGGGGATTTGGTTCAGGGGTTGAGTGCCCCCGAGTTCAAATGAAAAAGAGAAACACACACACACACACACACACACTTTTTGGACTGCTACCATCAGAATACTTGAAGCAAAACTGAAAAAAATGATATATTCCCCCCAAAGGTAGTATTAAATTTATTATACTTCCTTATAATGGGGAATCTCGTGGTTATTAAAAATCATTTTTAAAGAAAGTTTTAATAAGTGGAAAATGGTAACATTATGAAGGTATATGGTAAAAGAAAGAACAAAGTGTGCACTGGCACAGAAAACAACTAAAAAAAGACACATTAAATTTTCAAAGATGGTTGTTTAAGATTGTTGGCATCAAGAATATACTTTCTTTTTTAAAAATTCTTAGTTATAAAAGACAGTGAATGTATTTTGGCAGAATACATATACATAAAGTATAACTTATTCTATTAGGTTCCCACTCTTGTGGTTGTACATAATGTGGAATTACCCTGGTCGTGGATACAAACACAAGGTTAGGAAAGCTATCACCAATTGATTCTGCTGTCTTTCCTAGTCCCCTCCCCACTCCCTCCCATTCATTTCCCTCTCTCCAGTCCAGTCTATTCCTATTATTCCTCTCCCCAGCCTCACTTGTTTTGGATCATCATCCACAAATCAGAGAGGACATTCAGCCTTTGGTTTTATTTGGGATTGCCTTATTTGCTAAGTGAAATAAGAATATACTTTTCTTCTTCCTTCATTCTTGCTTATGTATAGTTTCAAATTTTTTAACCTAGGCAGGGTAAGACTTGAAGAGTTAGCAAAACAATTAGTTAACCTAATACAAATTCAGAGCTTAATTTCCTTTATATTTGTTTATTTTTAGAAACGTATAAGAATCTTCTCTTTTCAATAGCATTGTAAAAGCATATATTTTGCCTGGTCATTTTCCAAGATATCTTAATTCTAGTAGCTGTGTGATTGTATCTAGAGGATACATTTCAAGCAGTAGAACTACTATACCAAAAAATTTCAAATTTGCCTTGTTTTAGGAGTTTCCCCACATTTCTGTCAACTTACCCCTCCTCTAACAGTATGTAAAAGTTCTGTTTTCTTTGTGCACCTGTTATTGTAGTCTGACACATCTTTTTAATCTTTGTTGACTTTTTGTTGAATTCAGGAGCTTTCAATTCTTTGAGTCATTGAAAATCAAATATCACACGACCCTTTTTCAAAAACAAACTTCCTAGGCATAATAAAACAGAAAAAAAAAGATGAGAAAGCATCAAAAGGTAATCAGATGGGTTTGGCATTTGTACAGGCCATGTGAGCATATACACAGAAGAAATGTGCACAGATATGATAAGGCTTTGATGCCCCAAATTGAACAATTCCTCCACCAAACACTTAAAATGCCCTAGAATGTAGCAGACTCCAAAAGTACTGATTTGTCATTAGAGGACAGAGCACAGGGATGTTTCATCTTTGACACTGAGACCAGTTTCTTCCTTCTCAGTTACCAGGTCTATGAAATAAAGTTAATGATAGGAAAAGGCATTTGGGGACAACAAGGATTAAAGTCATTATTTGCATTGAACATCCAAGCAAGTTCTGTAAGGGAAGTTGCTGTCTGCACAATGCGTGCTTGCTCACAGAATGGGAAGAGAGGAAGGGCTGATTCCAGAAATTAACAGTAGGTAAACTTTCAACCTCGGAAAGATCTGCTTGGCTTAAATGAGACAGCAATATTGAAGAAGTATAAAAAGAGTTGTAAAAAAGGTGAACCTTGTCATTCAGAAGAAAGAGCATAGGATTTGAGTTACAAAATTCATTTTACTAGTTCAACTGGTAGTTTAGTTTCTCTGAATATTGCATTTCTAAGCCACACTGTATCATCATAGGGTTGCTAGGCAAATTAGGTGAGGACACTTATATGAAATGCTAAGACAGTGTTTGGTATATATGGGTACCCCTCAATCAGCACCTGGATTTCACCTTGATTCATTAAAGAAATAAATTTTATTGACTGAAGACAATATCTTATAATTCACAAAGAACAGGGAAGTCACCTTCTGAAAATTATTGTTAAAATCAAACTTTGGGAGAAAACCACTAACTGGGCAGGGCAGGAGCATATAGAGAAATGGAATTACAAAATTCTTGCTCTTACATTCCAAGAAATTAAAGCAATTATCTACTATCAATGGGTGATTAAACCTTACAAGATCCCCTTGTGCTTTGTAACATAAAGTCCATACAGTTCACTACTCAAATAACCGGGCAGACCCAGGAAATAGATTTGCCTCAAGATTTGCTGTCATATTCATTCATCAGGTCCCAAGTTTCATAAAGAGCCCATTCAGTGTGGCCTCTCTTTCTTCAGTGCTATCACTTGAGCTTGAACTACTGCTTCAAAGCTATGACTATCTAAACTACTTTCTGCCACTTAATGGTGCCTTCTATGCTAAATGATTTAGATATGAGGTGTCCCTCAAAATCTCAATGCATGAATGTTCAGAGGTGAATTGATTAGCTTTTGGGAGCTGTAACTTAATTAATGGATTAATCCAATTGAGAGGTTAATAATTTGAATGAATTCATGGGTGGTGACTGTAGGCAGGGAAGGTGTGACTGGAGGATGTAGGTCACCAGGATCATGCCCTTAGAGATTGCATCATCCCTGGGTCCTTGCACTTAAGCTGTGTCTGCTTCCTGACTATCATGGACTGAGCAGCTTTTCTATACCAGGTTCAGACCCTGAGCTATGGAGTCAGCTAACACCTTGAGTCAAAATAAACTTTTCTTCTTCTTGTTAGGTCTTTTGATCACAGCGATGAAAAGCTGACTAAAACAAATCGGAAAAAAAAATTAAAATGACTTGCTACACCTGTCCTTTGTACATCTAGGAAGAGGAAAGCTGAATACCTACTTTGATCTGGCCTTCCCTACCCATGACCCATAGGACCTCATGTTGCCAAGTCTCATGGTTTTTAAATTCCATGTGTAAGTCGTATCTCTACACCTGCCCCTTCCTTTAATGTCCCATTCACACAAGCAACTGTTTACTCAACATTTCCACCTGGATTTCTCATAGATAATACTCCCATCTCACTAATTTAGTTTTTTTCAGTCCTCTTCATTTTAGGAATAGTAATTTTAACCCTTCATTTAAAAAAAAAACTTGAAATCATCCTTGACTCCTCTCCTTCCTTTATATTTTGTATTCAGTAACTACATCATGTTAATCCCACCTTCCAAATGTACAGAATATAGCCACTTCACAATTCTACTGCTGCCCACAGGTCCAGTCCAGCATTGTCTCCATTGTGGATCATCACAGAAGCCCCCTACCTGGTCTCTCTGCCTCCCTCCCCGCCCACCTACTCTTCTATCTCAGTTTGGCAGATTGAGTAATCCTTTTGAAATTGAAAATTTGATCACATCACTTTTCTGCTCAAAATCTACAATGACTTCCCATCTCATTCAGAATGAAAGCAAATGCCCATAAAACAATCTGTGAGAACCCACTGGACTGTTTCCTCTCTGACTTCATCTCCTTTTTGTTTCTCCAGGCTTGTTCTGCTCCACTCACTCAGTCTCCCCTAATGTTCCTCAAACATGTTCCTGCCTCAGGCGTTCTGCTCTGGATGTTCCCTCTGCTTAGAATCATCTTTTCCCAGAGAACCACAGGACTTTCTCCCTCAGATCTTTAGAAAGTGCAAAAATGACACCTTCTCAGAATACATATACACAAAGTATAACTTTTAAAATCGCACATATATACCTATGCCTCATATATACCACTTCACAGACCTGGTCTTTCTCCAGAACAATATGGCACAATGTGACTTATTATTTTTTCTCTTTTTTTTTGTCTTTTTTTCTCTCCCCTCTGAATATATGAATTTTGGGGTACCAGAATATTTGCTTTCATTGTTCATTGATAAGTAACTACCTTCTGGAAAGAATCCTGGCACCTGGTAGCTAATAAATGTTTGTTGGAAAATAGGTTTTGGAGAGAGTTTTAGAGAATTGCTTTGTTCCACTACACTTTGGACAGTGCACATGCTCAGAGGAAGCAAAGATACCACATGTGAGCATGCACTAAGACAATATGAAATGGAGAACAAGACTGAGAAGTTTCATAAGTCAAACTAAAAGGTACATGTATAAATACATTCTGACCTTTCTGAGGGCATAGATATAACTAGATTGGTGTATGTATGTGTGTGTGTGTGTGTGTGGCCAGCCAGGTATGGGACATAATCAGAGATCTAGAGAAAAAATTAATTTCTTCCAGCATTAGCATGTCTATATACTTTCACTGCATATTTTTCTCTTTGATTCTAAGAATGTTATGTTAGGTAGCCTAGGAGATTAGGCTCACCTTACCTTTCTTTCTAGTGTGAAACAGTTTATTATAAAATCTCTAAGAAATTTAATTATCCATATATGAGGTCTGAATGCAGATTCCCAGAACCAGAGAAAGTGACAAAAATCTGCCAAGTACAGAAGTGAAAGTTAATGAAAGAAGGAGGAGGAGGAGAAATTTCATGCAATTGATAACTTTTATAAAGTCTGTGACACAAAGGGGTTTCTTGAATCCAAATATTTATAAAAATCTCAAATAGATATGTGTTGCATTTAATCACTATAAAAGCCATAAAGTATTAATATCACCAAAATCACAAACAGAAAAATGTATTATCAGGGTTGTTCAGAGGAAAAGAATGAATGGGAGATATGTAGATAATAGATGGCTGAAATTCAGATATATAATATATATTTGTATACATATATACACACACAGGTAGGTGGCATATACATACATACATATATATATTATATACACATACATAAATCTGTACATCAGATATATATCTCTCTGTATGTGTGTATGTGTGTGTGTGTATATATATTTTATATATATATATATATATATATATATATATATATATATATATATGCAGATAGACAGATAAATATGAAGAGAGAGAGAGAGAAGAATTTACTATGGGACTTGGATCACAGTTAAGAAGGCTGGGAAGTTTCAGGACATGCTGTCTGCAAGCTGGAGATCCAGGAAAGTGGTGGTGTAATTCATTCTTAGTTCAAATACCTGAGAACTGGGGGAACCCTGGTTTAAGTTCCAGAGTTCAAAGTCTGAACCTGGAATTCCAGTGTCCAAGAGTAGGAGAAGATGGATGTCCCAGCTTTAGAAGAGAAAGAAAATTTGTCCTTCTCTACCTTTTTATTCTGTTCAGACTTAATTGGTTGGATGAGACCTAGCCACACTGGCAAAACCAGATCTTCTTTACTCAGTCCACTGGTTTGAATGTAAATCTCTTTGAGAATCACCCTCACAGAAATTATGTATTATCAGTGATCTGGGCATCCCTTAGCCCAGGCAAGTTGATACATAAAATTATCTATCACACTTAGAGATGAGATTTCTTTTGCAAAAACAGAAGGCACTCATTTGTCTTATAGATAATGAATAAAAAAACAAATAAACAAATTAAGGAGAAAGTTTCTCCTTGCTTAAGCTCCACTCACCCCCAGGCTTCAGGCTAGGGAACATGCTTTCTTTCTATCATGATCAGTCACATGTCAAAAAGGGAGCAGCAAAGTGGTCAGCTAGGGGCACAGTGACCCTGTTATTTGCAAGCCACTGCAACAGACAGTTGTCATACATCACATTTTAACAATTCTGATAATAAAACTAGCATGTACTTTCATACTGGTAAGTAATGTAGTTGTTTTGCTTTACTCTTTTCTCTTTCTTAAATAGAATAGAGCCAGATGGTTGCTCAATCACAGAAGACAATAGCTAATTTCATGCTGTTTCCAAAGTTTAGAACCATCCATCCTATTTATGAGGTTAAGATAAGAGTTTGCCAAAAATTAGACTGTATATATGGAGCCATGGGAAGAAAGTGACCCTTGGAGGAGGAAACAGGATTCTGACCTAGCTATGTCACGAGCTCAATCTGAGATTCTGGGTTAGTCATTTGACCCCTCTTGGCTCTGGAGTTTCTGCATCTGTTTGAAATGGTGGTCTCTGAGGTTCCTTCCAGCTCCAAATTCCATGACTGTATTCATCAGGCAACCTTCTAGGCCATGTTCCAAGTGCCACAGAGGCCAGGAACACAACCCAGTTATTTACACTCAGGCCAAGTCTATAGACCTAAAGCATCAAAACTCTTATCTCAAGCATGTTTAGAGATGCTTAAAGAGCCAACAAATGTGGAGAAAATTGTTTCCATGAACAATGTAAGGTGCACAATCAAGAATGAGCCAAAATTGCATATCTAATTTGTAGAGGTGGAGTCACAAATGTAATCTAGCTCCAATAAGTAGGAGAGAAGACAATAAACTTTGGATAGGCTTAGAATAAGAGGTTTTTTTGTTTTTTATTTTTTGTTTTTTTTTTTTCCAGAAATAGCAGTTGTCTGAGCTTACATGCTAAGAGGGATGACTGTATTTGGGAACAGTTAAGGTAAAGCTTAGGACTCAAAGCTTCTTGGTTTTGTGTATCCTAGCTACATCAAGTGAGTTAAACATGTTGAGGTATAACAATTTGGAGTAAAAAAAAAAAAAAGAATTTGTAACATGAGTGAAAATAACCATTTGTGTATTTTAGAGCACTTTAGAAATTTAATTGTAAAACATACTTCAAATAATGACTGCTATTTATAACCATGAAAAGTTTTAGATCATTTTTATTAGCAAATACATGCCTCTAACCTTACTTTTTAGATACCATTTTATATCAAGTCATGCATCTTTAAAATAATATTTCATTGTTTTCTTGACAAAAATGAGAAAAATAAAATTCTTCAGAAGCAAATTTCTCTTATTTCAAATTTTTTTTTTGGTGGGGGGTACTGAGAACTGAACTCTGGACATTCAACCACTGAGCCACAACCCCAGTCTTTTTTTTTTTGTATTTTTTATTTAGAGACAGGGTCTCACTGAGTTGCTTAGCATCTTGCTGTTGCTGAGACTGGCTTTGAAATCACGATACTCCTGCTTCAGTCTCCTGAGCTACTGGGATTACAAGTGTACGCAACTGCACCTGGCTTCAGAATATTCTTAAATTAAGAATATTAATATCTCTTGGATTAATTCAATCGATCAAATAACAATAAAAAAATTGGCTTCCAGAATTCATAATTGTTTTCCTTTCCTTCCCCCACAAGAAAATAAACAATATAAAAGTGGAAACAGTATGTGTCTTTTTCTCTTCTACTTAATGCCTAGCACAGTGTCTAACACATAGTAACAGAGTAGGTACTCGGATATTTTCAGATGAATGAACTAATGTCCCATGGCATATGTTATAATTTCTTGCTAAGAATGAAAATTTAGAAATTAAAGCATTTCTATAAGGCAGAGCGTTCAGTTTGCACAAAGTTATTAAAAAATAGGCAAAGGGCAGCCTGATACTCTGGAAGCCTCTGCTCCTCTGAAGAGAACAATAATGCCTTAAACTAAGTCTTGAAGATTTTGCCAAAAAGTGGTGATGTGCATGGCCTGACAGTTAAAATGGATGAAGAGGACTCACTGAAATGAGACGTATTATGGTCTCCACCTTTACACCGGCACACTCCATCTCCACTTGAAGCTGAGTCTATTCCTTTTGAGGACACAGAGCTGTCATCTGCTACTGCTCAGTGTATTGGAAAGAGCACAAGAGCCCAAGTCAGGCTGCTGCTGCTTGACCCTGCCTGCCATGCCTGCTGCTTCCCAGCTGCCTGCCCTTTGGTGATTCCTTTAAACTTGCTGAGCCTAAGCTTCTCATAGATTTACTGTGAGCTCCCTTATAACACTTATGGAGAAACAAAGAAAGCATATTCAGAGTGGGCTAGTGTAGGGCCCAGAAACAGAGTATGTGTAGAGGCATTTAGCTCTTATTATCACTGAGATATTATTCTCTACTATTGATGTAGGAAAGAGAGAACGTATTTAAATTTATCCTTCTTAATGAATATCTGCTTTTGAAGGAAAAAGAAAGCATATGTAAATATATAAGGCTTGAGTCCTTTCTATTCACAAATTCTGAAAAGGCAAATGAATACAACTTCTAATGACAAGGAGGTCAAATCTCAAAATTAAAAGGACTTAGCTGGGGAGGGTGGCGCACACCTGTCATCTCTGAGACTTAGGAGGCTGAGGCCGGAGGATTACAAGTTCAAGACCAGCCTTGGTGACTTAGTGAGACTTTTGTCTCGACACACAAAAAAAAAAATTAAAAAAAAAAAAGCAGGTGGAGATGGAGCTCAGTAGTAAAGCATCCCTGGGTTAAATTCCCACCAAAAACAAAACAAAGAAACAAACAAACAAACAAAAATCAAAGAATTTAACAGGTTTCCTCTCTGAACATTTTCATAATATAACAACCAAGTCTGAATGGGAAATGCCAGTTTTCACATCTAGCCTCTCCTTCCGTTTGATGAATTTCCATTTCATAGAGAAGTTATGAATATAATCTGAAATAATGGCGACTCATTTCACTCTCAATGTCTTTCAGCTCTCCCTTTACTTTCCTGACCCCATGTTCACACCACTGCCTTTTAGAATTGAGACTGATAAAATATGAAAAAAAAAGACTTTCAAGAAAGAGAATGTCTTATCTCTATGATTAAAAATGATTATAGTTTTCTTAGAGAATCAAAGGTAAATAGAATCTTATTTCAATTATCCACAGGCAGTTTATTTAAAAGTTATATTTTAAAATGTGCATTATGTATATGGCATTTGGAGTCGTATATAAGAAAAAAGTACTTTGGGGACAAACATAAATGGTTCTGGATAATCCATTGTTTTAGCTTATATTCGGCACTATTGCTCTCCATCGTAGATAATTGAATTGGCAGCATCAGCGAGTACTAATAATGAAGGCAATAATTCTTTGAAATCTTAAATCAGAAGGGTAGAAGTTTCTTTAAAAGGCAAAATTTCATATGGCCACGCACATAACTCAGAAACCATAAAAATTTCTTCATTATACAAAAGCCAATATACTCCTCACAAAACAGAATACAGTCTTTTGATTTTTTCTCTAATGCTGTCAGAAACTGATGTTTGATCCTAGATGTACATATAAAGGCTTGAGACCTTCCTCAGACTCATTCCCATAACATTTCTGTAGTTTTAATGTTGGCTGTGAAATTGCTGGCATTGTCAACAAAGCCTATCAAACATGAAACAGGGTCATAGTCCTACAATGTGACTGTAATTGCAAACAATCAAGTACAAGAATTCTAAATGTGACTGATGACACAGTGGCTGCAGGTTGGTTTCCCTGGGAAGCCAAGCCTGAGACAGAGTTTAGAGTGCAATACGTGTACTAAAGAGAAAGGTTTTTGTCACCTGTGAAAGGGAATGTGAAGAAACAGGAGTGAGTAGAGGTAAAAATTTGGGCTGGGATGTAGGTCTGATCTCAGCTGGTTTTGGGGGATCTAGAAAGGCCCATAGTTGTCTGAAATATCCAGGGGTTAAACACAACTGAGCGGATCAGTGTTGGATGGGGCCCACTCCTAAAAGGTGTGACAGTGGTTAACTGGATTATGCAACAGAGATAACCCTTTAGGGATTGCAGGCGGTCAACAGCCCTGCCAATGAGCTGGGGCTCCAGGAACCAGGTCTTCACCAAAGGGATGTGTGACACTCATATGCTACCACACTCTGTAATACTTCCAAGGTTAGATAACTCTCTTATTATGATTTTGATAGATCTATAAGAAACAAATGCCACCCTCCCCTCCCCTGCCCCCATAGTCTTGGCTTCCCATTGGCTTTAAATTTAGCCATTGCTAGAACCATGATGATGCTAGAACCCACAGATGAGCAGTAGCCATTGCTCAGCTCTTGGGGACTTCAGCTAGCATGTAGGAGTGAATACCAAATCCAGAAAATGAAAATGAAGAAGAAATTAAATTTCATAGCTTTCAGTATATTAGCAAGGAAAATAACACATTTCTCAAAAGATTTGATTCCAGCTCTGTTGGGATTACACTATTTATTATTCTATTTTCTCAAATAGAACACCTGCTACCGTCACCAGGTTGGGTTAATTCTTCATATTCTTACTTAAAATGAGAGCCCAAAATAACCATGCCTCTGCAATGCTGACTATTTTATCTCACAAGATGTAGGTTGATGATTATTTAATAACAAAATCAGCATGCTTTAAAACTTTCCATCCGATATTTAAATGAAAACTAGAGATAATCAGTACTGAAGGTCATCTTCAATCTATTCTCTTGCCTCTTGAATTCTAAAGGAAGGATGTTTGGAAAATTGGTCCTTTTCTTGTCTAAAGCACCATCTGAGAGTGTCAAGTGTTAAAGAATTAAAAACAAAAGTAGCATACCTCACTGTCAATCAGTAGGGGTTTGATCTGCAATTTGTTGCAAAAGACATGATGCTCTCTAAATGGAAGGAGCAATCAGCCCATGTCAAACCTGCCACCAGGAATGTTTGACACTGTCACACTTGAGGGCCATCTCGCCGGCTGGGTTGATCACTTGCTGTTCAATGGAACTTAACAATAAAACAAAGCACAATAAAAATGTCCACTGAAAGCATTGCAACGTATAACTATAAGCTGTTCTGTATTTTGTAGGCTTTCTAAAATGAAAAACCTTGACCTGTCTTTTCTCAAATGGGCTTACTGGCACTTGACAGTCTTTCCATTTCTACCCTCATTTGGCAAGAAAAACAGTAAGAAATTGTCCCGTGGTGGAGAGGAATGGCAGGGGTCCAAAAAATAAAAGTGTCTTTGATTTCTATAAACATGAATTGTGTCTAGCTTGGCCTCAAGTGGGATTGAAGGGGAAAGGGAAAAAAAAAAAAAAAAACAAAAAACAAGGCATACCTTTTCCTTATGGGAAAAATAGAAAAACAGTCAGGTGTTTTTTGTTTTTGGGGTTATTTTTTTTTTTTTGCAGAAGAATTATTTGCTAGCTTTTTTGTCATTTTTTTTTCTTTTTCTTACTTTTCTTTCTTTCTCTTTTTAAGTAAAGACTGATAATTAACCCACTACCATACTGCTAAAAATCATTTTATCACTGAACTCTTTTTCTAAAATAAATGGATATGGACTGGAAAAGATAGTTCTTTACTTTAAAAAGGGTATCAAAATGTCATTTAATCCCTGATTGTATGTCTAAATATTCTAACTATAGTATTAATGTGCTTATTAAATTCTACCTTAGTACATAAATAGACTCTGGTCTATTTCACCCAAATTATTTCATTTTTTACTGTCATCATCACTGAAAGAGAAATTAAATAGGCAATGTTGTAATCCATTTAAAATATACCTGCTAAAACTTCAGACATTTTGGTTATCGGGGGACATAAACATTAATATTAGGGACATTTTCCAGATGTGATAAAAGCCATTTTTCATGAAAGGCATTAATTTTAAGCAGTTTCTTCCATGTCCTTTAAGTTTTTCAACCCATGCAAAGGAAAAGACCATATGTATATACCCCACTTGAATTTGAAAAGCATACCGCAAAACCCTTCCCTATTCCTTTGTCATCTTAAAAGGAGGTGACAATGACCTCCCTGAGACCTCAAGATTAGGTCAAGAAATAATAAACCCCAAATCATCTTTGAAAAAAAATCTGCATGTCCTTCCCTTCCACTCTAAGAAAACAGATATAAGAAAACACTGGTGAATTTGGCTCAACCACATGAGCCACTGTAGTTTTGTGAAGGCAACCTTCTGTCACACACAGAGTGTTTAAATGACGGTGATTGACTTATGAACATCCTTCCCATTTGTGGTTCCATCCCTGAAGATCTGCAGAATGTTTCAAGATGTCACTGGTTGTTCTGCCTGAAGAGTTTCTTGTGGGAGAGTGGAGTCGTGGGGTACGTGTTTTTGTACTATGAGTTCTGCCAAACCCTGAGTCTGAGCTTCATTGAAAGGGATCCTTGGAGATGTCTTTGTAAGACAGCTATCCCCACCTCACTCTCCCACCCCCGGCCCCAGTGCTGTCTGTGAAATAAACAATGAAGCCGAGCAATTGAGCCTGCTTAGATTCTGGAAGTCTTGATTATGTGTCACTCTTGATTGATGTCATGGAAATATCATAGCATCCTTTGCAGAACAGAGTAAATCAGGCTTATAGATACTAAATATTTGCAGAGATGTCATTAGAGGTAGTATCCATGCAAGAAATTATAATGCTAGGATTATGCTATAGAAAGCAAGTAATTATGAATATTAGGAAGAGAATGTTTCACAGGGGGGCCTTCATGAGAAATTTAGACATATGGTGATTTCATCACTGTTTATAATTTTCATTCCTGACATCAAGTGGCAGAGTTTTCAAAATCAATGGCATATGCTTCCTTTGTACCAGGGAGCAATTATTCTGTCACAACAGACTGGAATCCTTCAGCAGGTGACATCATGTCCTTGGAGCTTCAGTGGCTTGCAATTGCTAGAACCAGCTTGATGTGAATGACAGCCACGGAAGGGAAGGCAGAGCCCTTGCTGGTACACCTGCTGTGTTGCTGAAGAAGAAGGGGAAATTCAGCCAGTGTCCTTTACTCTGTTTTCAGGCAGTAAACAAACCTGAAATTACTACAACTCTCTACAATGAATGCTAACATAAACTCCATGGAATTAGTAACCACCCTGGTTTTTAAATCTAAATACTAACACTAACTTCTGACATTTGCATATACGTCATATATGTCATTTTGGTCTTGCCTCACCACAATCTTGTGATATGATTATGCTATGAGAATGCTTCTCTGTGAGCTCAGGTTTGCATGGGAATATAAATAAAATGAGGATACTAGAGGAAGTGTGTGGTAGGGAGATATACG